>NW_010540954.1:17393-20305 GCF_000687285.1 Phaethon lepturus
TCCTCTTGTACCCCCTCCATTCCCTTTTTGGGAAAGGCACAGCCTCCAGCAGCACTGGCAGAGGCAAAGTGGTGTGGGTCAGGAGCCTGCTTAGGACAGGGCTACTAATGAGCAACCTTCTCAGGTAAGATTCCTGACAATAACCTTAAACAATATCCTTATTCTCAAAGCAAAAAGAGTGTCATGTCCCTCTGTTAGTGTGTGTTTATAGGTATGTTTATTAGCGTTATTAGGAGAGAACTCACAGAGTAGGCCTCCTCCAACAGCCTGAAGCACGGTGAGGATAGGGAAGAAGTACAGTGCTGCATAAATGCTTTTGAATCGATCAGACTTTCCTAAACCACAGGCAATTTTTTTAACCAGAAGAGGCCGAAGTAGCATCATTAACACAAGACAGAAGGCGTAATATATAAACACAATGGTGTACCTGGAAAAAAAAAAAAAATCCTTTACAATGTGCAGTTCTTTTTCTCCTGCAGACTCAACTCAGAACCAGGGAGTTTGGGGTTAGAGTCAGTCAAGGCTAAAGGATTTACAATCAAAGGATGTAAACACAGATCGATGGGCTCACTTTTCCTAGAGGAAACTGTCAACATGCAGCAAAGGGGCGGGGGGCGAAGCATTCTGCTTTATAGCTAAATAGCCTGGACTATGCCACCTTCTTCGGCAATTCAGAAAGTCATTAGGTGTTGCTAAGTGTTTCACACACAAAACAGCTCAATGCACAAAAAGACTTCAGGGATTGATACTCCTTGGTCCGAGTTATACCTGAACGCTATTTGCAGCTTTGAGAAGAGGCACAGTCAGAAACAGGCTTGTACAAAAGGAAGGCACAGACAGGAGTACAAATGCCTTTATACTCACAAGGGATAGACTGCTTCATGAGTGCAGTGCACCGTGGTGATGTAGTCGGGACTTGGGTTGTAAAGCATCGTGTACCAGTCTGAAAGCTTCTTCACCTTGCAGGAGCGGATACGCAGAGAGCCGACGGGGTCGCTGACAAGCAGTGTAACAACTGCTGCAATGCTGCACTCAAACAAGGCAGTAACATGCTGCAGCAATGCGCTGGAGCTGTGGAAGGAGAAAGACAGATTTACTACTGTTTTGCTAACACTAAAGGAAATTGAAACACCAACCGAGAAGTAGAAGCCCACACAGTAAAGAACCTTCTACTGAGTTAATATTTACCGTGGACCAAGGATTGGACAACTGTGCTTGAATGAAAAGTATTTGAAGTTGAATGTGAAAATTCATTTACAATCTCAGATGATTTAGTGTGTAAAATGTAACTGAACAACACTCCAGCTTCTTAAATGAAAGCTTCCTCGAGCATAAGCGTCCTGCCAGGTGAGGGACAACACTCACATCGTTCCAGTTTCAAAGAAAGCAGCCGTGAAGGTAAGACACCACATGCCTCAGAAGGGATGACACTGAAAATTTTTCTTGTAACATATGTATATGTATCATATGTAACAAAGCTGCAAGTCCTTGTTAAAGATGGTATATATTCATATATTAAACTCTTTCAGTCCCCGCTGTTTTCAGTGTTTAGTATACTCCAGAGTCATTACTTCCTAAAAGTTCCAGTCTAGCACCTAATGGCCACACGCAGCCATGGTTTTCAAACCCCTCTTTGACAGAACTTCCTTGATGCACTATGCTGATGTAAAGGTTACATCAGCTATGCTATCAAGACCAAAACCCGGTATAGAGAAAGAATATATAGAATAGAATAGAAAATATATTTTTCTATATATAGAATATATAGAAAACTCAAACCCATTCCCTTCTTATACATGCACAGCACCACTGATTGAGGCCTCTGCAAGGTGGTAGGTCTGGCCCAGGAAAGAGGGGATGACACTCTTGCCTGCTACTGGGAAAGCCAATCCAGCCCAAACTGCCAGATAGACTGGGCACCCCCACATTAAAGAGATACAGACCATGCTCTGAGGGCAGTAACTGGCAAGAAGGATCTGCAGGACTCCTACATTTGTAAATAAAACCTGCCTCCAGCTGCCCAAAGTTTATGTGCTACGCTATCAGCTCAACCAACAGCATGAACTGCGGGACAGTTCAACCCAGCATCTCAGACTGATCACTCATGGATATGAGATTTCCATTTTTAAATAATCTATCTGAAGAAGGGGTATACAAACCTCTTTTTTCCTGAATACCATTCAATAAAGAACCAGTGTAAAACCAGGGGAAGCATGGCCATGAAGCCAAGGTACAGCCAGTCATAGCGGTCCGGAGATCCCATACATTCACGGCAGATTTTGTTGTCATCAGTTCTTTGACCTCTAGGGCATACCTACAAAAAGCAGAGACTATATTTACAAAGCATCCGAGTACCAATAATGAACCACTGCAGTTCCTGGAAAAACAAGGTGAAGTAGTACTAGGGCAAGAAACGTATGAGATTTTTAAAGGATGAAACATTAACCTCAGTGATTTCTCAGCTTACACTGGCCTTGCTCTCTCTTGCTTCTTAATATAAACAAAGATGAAGCATATTTAAAAGGCTTCACCCAAGACTCCCTTTTCGTCTCCTGCTGTTCATTGCGAAGCTCACTCACGAGGCTGCTCACAAACACTGCCCCCCAGAGCTTCTTGGTCCGTTATTCCACCCTCCCTGGATCTCTCGCTTAGTATTCCAATAAAATCAGAGGGCTGAGTGGTTTCAGTGCAGCTCTCGGTACCATCCCGTTCTGTTCCAGCTTTCGCAGCTCCTCCACTCGGCCCCGGTTTCATTGAGCATCTGCTGCTTTCAGTATGGGAGCTCTGCCCGCCCTTTGCAGCCCTCATCTTCACCTGAACCGCAATGGCACTTCGGGGCTGCGCTGCGGGCCGCTTATCTGTATCTTATCTTATCTGCTGCCGGGATCTGTATCAGCCTGCGGGGCGGAGTG
>NW_010540955.1:0-12900 GCF_000687285.1 Phaethon lepturus
CCTGTATTCTGGGAAAACCAGGGAACACACGTCTTCAGAGCTGTTTTCACAGCAAAGAGCAGGAATTCCCATCTCTCTGGGGAACTTTCATATCTATTGACCTTTTTTCCTGTCTTATTAATGACAACATACTTTCTTTTCACATTCACTCGGTGTCATCTGCTTTTTTACTTTCCAAATTACTGTTTTTAGCCTTTTCTGTGACCTTTTGCAACGTGTTTTTTTTTATACAACTACCTGAAAGGGGGTTGTGGCGACGAGGGTGTTGGCCTCTTCTCCCAAGTAACTAGCGATAGGACAAGAGGAAATGGCTTCAAGTTGCGCCAGGGGAGGTTTAGATTGGATATTAGGAAAAATTTCTTCACTGAGAGGGTGGTCAGGCATTGGCACAGGCTGCCCAGGGAGGTGGTGGAGTCACCATCTCTGGAAGTGTTCAAGAAACGTGTGGATGTGGTGCTTCAGGACATGGTCTAGGGGACATGGTGGCGCTGGATTAATGGTTGGACTTGATGATCTTGAAGGTCCTTTCCAACCTAGTGTTTCTGTGATTCTGTGATTCTGTGTTATGTGAAATCTGGGGCTTGTGTTCTCATCAGGAACCAGAGGCAGGCTCCATTGGTTTGGTAACAGCTTTCTATTGACTAAGGTTTCCATAGCCAACGCCTAATGGCAGGGCAAGGACAAGCCTTGCAGGTGGGAAAAATGCAGTTCTGCTCAGTTCTAGGCTGCTATTACCTTCGTGTAGTACAGAGCAAGTCACATAACCTCTTTCTGCCTGTAATTTATGAGATCCAAAGTAAAATTATACCTTTTTCCACGTTAGAAAGTGGTACAAATAAAGAAATAAATATATAAATGCTCAGTTCATGTTATTACATTCAGACTATTTGCTTCAAAGGAATTACTCTGTATAGAAAAGTTATTTTTAAACACTATTTATTTCAGTTGTTGTTGCAAATGTGCTCTTGCACATCCAATTAAAAACTGTGTTTTGTGGAATTTATAACTTAAATCTATTTCAGCTACGATTCTTTCATGTTTAGTATTTTAGTATTAGGTATGAGGCTCTGGAAGTGAGTCATAGGTAAACCATAAAATTAGTAATTGTAGTTTCTAAGGGATTGTGGAGTTTTTCTGTGATCCACAAAGAAAGCTTCAACAAACTTGAAGAGGAATAGCTTTGCAAGTACACCTGTTACCAGTCAGAATATATTAAAAATAAACAGTGATGATGGTACTGTATCTGCAGGAAATGTCTTTGAGTTCCTTATCTCCATTACTAATTTAAATTGTGGTCCAGTTTGAACTTAGAGAAAACAGATAAGTAGTTTGAAAGAGTCTTAATCTGAACCAAAGAAGCAGCAGTTTGCAGGGAGGCGGGGTGGCACCCACGGGGTCCAGCCCAGCCCCAGTCAAGCTCATCCCTGACTGCCATCTGGTTGTTCAGAGCATTTGTAGGATGCCCAGAGGTGGCGGGCGCGGCTGGGGGTCAGTCACCTCCCAGGGCCAGTGAAGGGAATCAGAAATAGATGTATTTCTCAGCTGAAATAAAGGGATTTACGCTGCTGCAAAGGTGGTGCAGGTTCATGATCAGAATCAAGTTCATGGTCGCTATCACTGTTCAAGTCCATCTTCCATGAGGCACTGTTGTGGCTTGCACCATGCCAGGGAAAATTCACCCGTCTCCTGCTGACAGTTCCTTAAAACTAGAAGTCTCTCAGCAGTTAGGGGACCGCTTACCTTGAACGCACTTTTTTCTGTCGCTTCCTGTGTACCATCGTCGGACTAATGAAAAGCAGGTGCGTGCCAGTGGACCAGCTGCAAGATGCCACCGTTTGTCATCCCTCCTCTGCCCTGGGACACTTCTGAAAAATGGGAAGGGCAGCTCAGGCGGAGAGTGTCTCGGGTGCACGCCACGTTGACTCTGCCAAGCCTGACCGACTGGTAACAATACCCAGCAAAGTGTCTAAATGTTTGATCCTGAGCTGTGAGGATAAGCACCGGGCTTTGGGCTCTGTCAGGACACCTGGGCTAAAGCCCTTCTGCAGAACCTCAGCCTTGCCTCGCTACTCCCGTGCCTGTACTTGCACGCGGCGGTACGAGGCGATCACTGGGTGATAAAGTGACAATACAGCGATAAGGCTGTCTTACGCTGCTTCTGAAGTGCCTGAGGAACCAAAACAGTGTTTCCCTGTGTTGCAAGCACAACACAATGCGCCGTTAGCCCAGGGCTCCAGAGAGGTCCCAAACTGCTGAGGAGATGGACAAACAGCTCTCTGGCACATGACTGAAATACCGCAGGTAGACAGGAAAAATGTAATATAGCCCCGTTGTGAAGCAGTAATGTTCTCATATTTCATCATTTTGCGATATCTCAAAATCTGCTGTCAGTCAAGACCAGCTTGCCAGAGTTCCTGTTTTTAACATCACACAAACATTTTTGTCACTTCTTCCATCAACTTAACAAAAAAAATCATCACAAGACTTTCAGTTCATCCTTTCCTGCCTGATCTTTTTTTCCAGGCTAAACAAAGAAAATGTCTCATCTAGATGCCAGGCTGTACTTCATCTTGACTTTATCTCTCTCAGTGCAGAGCCTTCTCTTCCCCCTGCAATCCCCAGTTCAGCGGTGCAACTGAAATGACAGCTCCATCCTTCTCTTTCCCCACCTTCTATTTATTACAGAAGATGCAGAGACCTTTGTCACATGGGGGGAATGTGAAAAAGGTAGTTGTGAGAGGAACAGAGCGTATTTTGCTCCTTGGTTTGAGCACTGACTCTTTTTTCTTGTTGTTTGTATAAATTATACATCCTTGCCCATGCACTTTGCACCTCCGGCGTTGCTTGTGCATCCTGATGATAAAAATAGCTGACTAACTCTGGTTGATGAAAGATCTGAAAAAAGGGTGTCAGTGGGAGTGCGACTGCCCTATTTTTTTAGTTAATTAAAATGGGAATGTTTCCTCCATCTCAAGCCCTCCGCGATTTCTTTTCTTCCAAAATGCTGAACTTCCAGCGTTACATTCATTTGTCGCAGGGCCTTTGACTCCCAGCCTTGTAAAGCCAAATGTCACTGCTGACAGAGCCGCAGAGCCCCGGGGGGCCGGCCTGGCGGGAGCTGGGGTCTCTGTCCCACCCTGCTCCCAGCAGGGCGCTGGGGACCTGTCCAGGGCGGTTTGGGCATCTCCAAGGATGGAGCCCCACAGCCTCCCCGGGCAGCCTGCCTCAGCGCCCAACCATCCTCCCAGTAAAAAGGTGGTTTTTTGTGTTCAGACAGACTTTCCTGCATTTAATTCATGCTGTGCGGAGTGGTGCCTTACTCACCATGCAGTCCCTTTATTTTTTGGGGAGTAGGATGTTTCTCAGTGCTAGTAGAGCTGGCCAAAACTGTTCCATAGTTATAATACTGACATTAAAAATGAAATCTGGGATCTGATCCCAAATCAGCTAGTCAGCACCGCAGCTGGGGAGCCCCAGTTAAACTGATCCTAAGATAATCCAGCACTTGATGGTCCATTGTAAAAACTATTACAGATTTGCTGTCATATTAGCTAACTCTAGTTTTCATTTCCAGCATCTTGCGATGCAGATGATCTTTCAACTCTGGTTGCATCTAAATGGGAACCCAGGTGGCTGCAAATCAGCTCGGTTCACAGAGAGGCTTTGAACCGGACAATATGCCTGGCGCACTCGCCGTGGCTTGGGCCACCCTGGGACTGCATTAGCTGGGTGTGGATTTGAGACTGAGACACGTATGCACTGTTACTGTTTTGGCAGGTTTTAATAGGTCTGGATCAACCTGGCGTTTTTTGGGGTGTCTGTTTTCCTGGAAGTAAACAAAAAAAGAAAAAAAAAAAGGTATTGCTTAATAAGCAATAGTCCTTTTTATAAAATGAAAAGTGAACGGTAAAAAGTAACACTGGGAACTCGGGCAAACCTGTGTGAAGCTGAAAGTACCGTTCGTTTGAGCCCCAGACCCAGCATTTCACAGGTCAGACTTCAGCATGATCCAGTAATGGGATGGACGTTTACATGGACTATAAAAATGTTCAGTCACAGAGATGTTAGTCATAAAGTAATAAAAAGAAATAAAGTCCAAGACTTTCAAATGAAATTGAAAAATCTGTGTTTCAAGTGAGAAACCTGTTTCTGGGTAATAAGATAGTAAAGATTTTTAAGGTTTTCTACTTAAATTATTCTCCATCGGTATCTGCACATTCCTCCAAAGCACCAGGTATTAGTCTTGCTGGAGGCGGCTTAGGTTAGAAGAGACTCCCAGCCCCATCAGAAGTGCAGTCTCTGGTACCTGCAGTCTTTGATGTGCGGAAGCACAAGTGTTTTACAGACCACTTGGACAGAGGCAACACCTTCCCCTTGGTTTCCTCTTGGTTTGCACATCCCCACCTTGGCACCTTACAAGTGTGGCCAGTTTCACCCAAATTTAGCGGAAGCAGATGTACCCTTTCTGCTCATGTGGGTATGAGACTTTTCTCTTCTGCGTGTGTTCAGGCAGCGGCTTCAGATGAATCATTTTCTTCCGGCAGACTGCAATGCTATTAACAACATTTTATGAAGTAAAAGAGGAATCATTGGTCTTCACAGTTCCTGGGGAAAAGGAAAATGAATCTTATTTTCACTTATGGGACAACACAAGGAAGCATCTTATGAGACTGAATATTACAGGACTGCAAGGCATTGGTGTTAGTGCAATATTACAGTGCAGGATTTCACACTCAGCTTTAATGATGGTGTCAGTTCAAGCATCGCTGTTAAATGATATAATCAGGTCCCTTAGACAACTCGTTCCAAGGAAAGTTGCAAGTTTCCTCTGGGGGACTAGCAAAAGCAATTAAACAGCTTAACTGAAAATCTAGAAAATGTACATTATGAACAGGCTTGAAGAAATGCTATCAAATTTTTGAAAATGTGTAGTTTCATCAGAACAGAAAAACTTCTTCTATCATTGTGTGAACCTCACCAAGTTCAACAAGGCCAAGTTCAAGGTCCTGCACATGGGTTGAGGCGATGCTAAGCACAAATACAGGCTGTGTGGAGAATGGATTGAGAACAGCCTTCAGGAGAAGGAGTTAGAGGTGTGGGTTGATGAGAAGCTCAACACGAGCCGGCAATGTGCGTTCGCAGCCCAGAAGCCAACCGTGTCCTGGGCTGCCCCCAAAGCCGCGTGGCCAGCAGGGCGAGGGAGGGGGTTCTGCCCCTCTGCCCCGCTCTGGGGAGACCCCCCTGCAGTGCTGCATCCAGCTCTGGAGCCCTCGGCACAGGAGAGACACGGACCTGCTGGAGCGGGGCCAGAGGAGGCCCCAGCAACGCTCCGAGGGCTGGAACAGCTCTGCTGGGAGGCCAGGCTGGGAGAGCTGGGGGGGCTCAGCCTGGAGCAGAGAAGGCTCCGGGGAGACCTTCCTGCAGCTGCCAGGGCTGAGGGGGGCTGAGGAGAGAGATGGGGAGAGACTTTTTAGCAGGGCCTGTAGCGACAGGACAAGGGGTGATGGTTTTAAACTGAAAGAGGGGAGATTCAGACTAGATCTAAGGAAGACATTTTTGACAGTGAGGGTGGTGAACCCCTGGCCCAGGTTGCCCAGAGAGGTGATAGAAGCCCCATCCCTGGAAACATCCCAGGTCAGGCTGGACGGGGCTCTGAGCAGCTTGATGTAGTTGAAGATGGCCCTGCTCATTGCAGGGGGGTTGGAACTTGATGATCTTTAATGTCCTTTCCAACCCAAATTATTCTATGATTCTATGATTTATATCTCAGAGCAGAAGTATAATTTTTGTGTCTGGGCCTTCAGGCTGGAACACGTGGGTTCAGCTGACTGCTGGGTCTGCAGTCTGGGAGAAATTTCTTTGTGATATAATAGTGTGAACTTCAAAGTTTTTTTTCTCTTACTCTTGTGGACACCCAGCGTAATTCTTGAATTGGGGTCAAGTGGCTATAACCCAGATGATCTGCTGGACCAATCCCATCTGGTGTTCAGGAGATGTCTATTTGGAAACTCTCTTTTCTTTTACTGTTACTTCCATTATGCTTTTCTATTTCAGGTACTTCTTCTGAAAAAGAGTAAGAAATTTCAATCCTGAGAAGGTTTTGAAAGGTAGAGGTTTCTGCAGTCGTATGTGTTCGCTACTCACGTACATTAAGGTCTTGCTGAGATGATAAGAAGAAACGTCCTGGGCAGGTGGTTACAGCAGAGAAGCCAAAACACCCAGAAGATGGAAAGCAGCTGTGGTCTGTGAGTAATGGTGAGCCAGAACAATGTGCCGTTTATTTCGTGTTGCAAGCAGTCAGAAGAATCATTTCATATATTGATATTCTCTTACATCTGCTGTGAAGTGTAGGTACCAGGTCCCCTGGCACAGAACCTCGAATTCCTCAAAAGGAAAAGAATAAAAGAATTTCCAAGCGTGCTTGGAAAACTTGAAGAAATGCAAAATTCCAACTGATTAGAAAATAGAGCCTCTTTAGTGGAGCTGGGTTCAGTGCCTTCTTCCTTTAAGATGTTTGTAGAGGTGGATTTGCTCTTTTATTTAGAGAAGGTTGGTTGATTAGACATTTTGCTACACAATCTAATAACGATCCAAATAAATGCATAGCACCTATGTTTAACTTAATGTAATTTTCTATATGTTCAATTTTTTATTTCTTTCATATTCTAAAACTAAATATTTTGAAAGAAAACAAAGGCTCTATAGAAAGAAGATAAGACTAAGCACCATTCTAGGAAGATGTACTAAATCAGAATTTAAAAAATTGTCTTTATTCTCCAATTTGTTACATGACAAAACCTTCTCTTTGCTGCTGTCCCAGGGGATCAGACATTCATTCAAGTAAGGTTTTATTCCTAGTGGCTCCAGATCAATATATTATAAGAATTCTTAGAATAATGAGGAAAGACTTTTACATCCTCAGAAAAAGACAGTATAGCAGTGAAAAAATAGCCATAGAAAATTTGTCAGAAGGGCACTTTCCAGCTAAGGAGAACATACATTAATCTCTGCTCTAAAAGTCAAGTGTTCTTGTTGCTGCTTGCTTATTGTTCAGTATTTCGTGTCCTTAGGTTGCTAACAATTTAAGTCACATGCATTTGAAAAACTAAAGAGAAACCAAGTAAGCTTATGTCAAGAATTTAGGGTCATGAAACAGGTAAGTCCAATTATTCCTGTTCTTAGATCTCCCCCATACGCACATGGACATTTTTCAGAATAAGGAGATAAACCAAACTAATTTACAACAGAGAAAAAAAATCAGGTCTCCAGGAGGGTTTGCAGATGGTTGTGCTTCCTCCTCATGATCCGTGTGTTGTAATGCCAGTTATTATTAATATTTGTTTATACCTCGGTAGCACTTTGTTCAAATTATGGGACAGAAGAGAAATGGCATTTTGAACAAAATAGTTTAAAAGTTATTGTGGTTCTCTTTTGGAAGCTTGACCATTTTAATAATCTCTGTATTTACCCCTGTGATCTTCTATATAATGAAAGAAAATAAGCACTAACTTCAACGATGACTGCACAGGAAGAAAACTCCTCCTTTATCCTCCTTCTTTACTTAAATAATTTATCCAGACCCGCCCTGAATCACTGTTTCATAAGATCCATACTCTTACAGGTACGTAACAATACCACAATATAATCTTATACTTAAGAGGGACCGAGTCTGTTTATTCGAATTTTAAACTCATTCCTCTCATAAGCAAGGAACGTTTGGACAAAAACTCATTCCTAGAAATCATTTCCTATGAGAAAGTATTTGTTTAAACTCAGAGCCTTAACCAAGCCAAGCATGGTTATGACCGATTTGGACTAATGTTCGTTTTCAAAGTTGAGAAGCATTTTGCGACTAATCCTCATGGCATTTACTCCGCATCTCATAAAACAGTTTACCCTGGGGAGGGCTTAACCCTGCAAGAATTTGTGGAATACTATGAGAATAATTATCCTTTTCACACTTTCCTTAATAACCCAGGCAGTGGTGCAGAAGAGTAGGATTATTCTAGACAGTTCCCAAGAAAACGCTTGTACATGCTAATGAGGAGAAAAAGCAAGCACCAGTGCTGTTCAGGCTAGAGACAAGAATCCCAAGGAGAGACATGAGAAGCCTTTAATTATGTAAAAGCATATTGCAAAGAACAAAGCATTAAGCCGTTATCCATGTCCACGCAGGGCAGAGCAAAACCGGATAGTCTTAAATTACAGCGAAGGAGAATTCTTTGGTTATTAATAAATGTTTTCTGCCATATTTAAGAGCACCAGGGCACTGGAACAGCTTGCCCGTGGAGGCTGTGGATCTGCATCCTTGCTCTGAGAGGGGGTTGGAAAACATCTATGGGAAATGGTTCAGATCTATACGATCCCACTGAGGGTATGGGGTGATTTAAGGGATTGAGAGTCCCTTTCAGTCCCTTGTCCTACTAATATCTGACTTTTATTTCTCCTGTATTTTAGTTATATGTTTAGTAATTAAACGTGACCTGAGAGTAAAAGATGCTTAGGTCGTGTATGTATTAATTAATGAGCATTCAGGACAATCCTGTGAGGCCACTATTCCCATTTGACAGACAGGGGAACTAAATAAGGCAGATAAAGTGCTCGGTGATGCACACACAGGCTGTGGTTTCAATTGAGCCCAGGAGTGCTGACTCCTCTGGTTTTCCCTTCCCTACAACCAGACACATTTGTTTTCCTGTTACTACCTCTGCAAAATAGTCCCTTACTTGCTGTCCAGAAAGGGCTTTCTCCTCTTTAGAGTGATAAAGTAGAGTGATCTGAAATCTGGGCAGAGCTCATCTCTGAAGCAAAGGAGTAAATGAATCTGGTGGGAAGGATGGGGCTAAGCACATAGGGAAGCAACAGATCATTTCCTGTGAAACATAGCAAAAGGAAAAAAATAATGAAAAGACCAGAAAAAAGGCAGTGTAGCTGCTGTTAGCAGGGTGTCCTTTCAAGTGTGATCTTTTCCTGTCTTACAAAATTTGTATGCATTTCAGACATGAAAACAGCCTATCAATAACAGTAATAAAATACTAACTTTTCCAGATACTGTTTTTGTATACCTCCTCATGGCTTTAACTCATTTTTGCCACTGAGTTGCCTTCTTTCTTGAAAGTATTCCCATGTGATAAATCAGTGTGTTATATCTCCCTGGGATTAACTGCCTCAGAAGCCAACAATCTTTTTCTGCTTGACGTTTGAGCCACACATGAAAATAACACCACCACCACCACCACTATGAAGAGAATTATTTTGTAAAATGCCTTGTTTCTGTCAGATTAAGACTAATTTTTCAGTGTTCATTGGTCTTCTGTCCACCTCCTATCACCCAGCTTCTTTCCCTTCAGGAAACCTACACCAGGAGTATGTGCACAGAGCCTTAAGCTCCATTTCACGAAGTATCAGTTCTTTCAACACTGAAGTCAGCTTGGATTACTCTGCATGATTGTTCAGTCCTCTTAGTAAAACACTTGGTTATATTTGGTTTAGAGGTAAAACGGTAAAATATAAGCCCTGAATCTTAAAAATTTGGTGAGAGCATTAGGTACTGAAATAATAGCCACATTCAGCCATAGCAAGTGCCTGTTGACCTCTGTAGACTTAAATTGCTCTGAAAGGTGACCAGGCAGAGTTTTGGGATGATGGTTCAGCTCTGCAGTGGGTGGTTTGTGTTCATGCAGGAGCACATCCCAAATGCCAGTCCTGGAGAAGTGGCAAATCTTCGGTGTCTGAGCAAGAGGGTCGCTGCGCTGCCTGCTGGCTTCCTTCTCCTGTCTTCCCTCTTCAGATCATTTTATGAATTGAAGATAACTAATGACATCTCACAAAACTGCTTCGGGAACATGATCCCTCCATTTCCAAGGGGAAGCTCCAGCATTACGTTTCTACCCCTGAAAGGGGTCTGTGCCAGATCCCAACTCTGGTGCCGATTCCAGATTCCACAGGTGGAAAATGTTCTCCCACCACACCTGAATCAAGAAAACAGCTGTCATAAATATTGCCTATAAAAATTGGGCTGTCTAATTAGAAGAAAATGGAGCATTTGAGTCTAAAATCCCAAATCCCAGACCAAGCAATTTGCAGGTTCTGAAGTGGCTGAGCTTGGAACGCACCACGGCTCTTATCACTTTGCTCCACACTTCTTATTTCTAATTTGTCCAGCCCTGGGTTGAAAAGCCAACTAAGCAAAACTGTCTGTTCATTCTTCATAACGTCTTTCTTCCACTTGTCATGATACAGTGATTTCCTCAGCTGATGCTAAATGGCCGTTGCTTCAAGTGCCCGACTTCTTACACTTCCCAGCAGAGCTGAGACTAAGGAAGTGGAAAACCAACAGTAAGAGACGTCCGTGCACCGGGCTTATCACCCACACCTTGTTTTGGAAACTCAGTAGACCAGAATCTCAGTTAATGCAGGTGGAAAACTTCTTAGAGGGAAAGAAATAATTTCGATATGCTTTAGCTAGCTGTTGGAGGGGAGTGGACTTGAAAAGTAAATGGCAAAAAAAAGTGGAAAAATAAATCTGCAGTTTTTACAAATATGCTATTTCAGAAGGAAAAAGCACACTAAATGGGCTGAGACATGAAATGGCAGTGCATTCACAGTCTCTTATGTTCCAGTTCGCAGTAAGGCAAATTCAGTATTTCAAATAGTGACATCAACGAGTAACGAGAGAAAAAGTTTCTTTTTGGGGAAACCGCTGAGTTCTTGGATCTGAAGACTGGTCCCTCATATCACGAACAAAACACATGCTTGATGCATTTGAACAAAACGTTGAAAATCCCAGGGCAGAGGCAGCAAGAGCCTCGGCTGTATTTGACTGCGGAGATGAGCAGGGAGGCTGCAGACTCAGCCATTAGGCTGCGATGTAAATCTGGGGGACAGTTGCAGTCAGGACCTGCGAGAGACAGGAAAGGTTTGGCCATTTATTATCAAAATGTCCTATGGGACAGGTGATTATTTTTTATGAAGCATTATGAACTATTAAAACTGTGAACTGTGACCATAAATGGTCTCAGATTATCTCCTCTACCCATACGTGTATTTGGAACCCAGCATGAAGAAATTCCAGAGCCATTACTACCACTTGTCAGTAATTGATTTTATGGCTGCGCGGGGCACGGGGACGCTCCTCTTCAGCCATCGACAGAGTTCGTGGAGCAATGGATCACAGGCTTTCCCGTAAAAGGTTGCCAACATGGCTGCTTTTTGTTAGTGCTTTGGGACTCCTGAAGGGTCTCCCAGAAAGGAGTAATAACACAGTCAGCTGGTGTCATGGTAAGATGAATAAGGTGCTACCCAGCATGGAAAGGAGCTACCGGCACATCTTATGGGAGCATTTACGGGACCTGAAACCTTGTTCTCTTTCAATGGTCTTGAAAGAGTCATTAGCAGACGCCGGTGAGTGCCAGGATGGATGAAAGGGCCATATTACACTCCTCACCAATTATTATAAATGAGAAACTAAAACAGGGAAATTGTTGAGTGGGCAAATAAAAAGTCAAGTGACTAATGAGATTGCCATGTCCTTCCAGCTAATTGCTTCTGATTTCTGTGAAATAAATGGTGTAATAAAGAATTTCACCACCCCTTCCTCTCCAGGGAGCAGAGCTGATGGCACCAGGCTTCCCTTCAGGGGTGCTGAAAGTATTTATGTCCCCAAATCAGGTTGTTGTTCACAAAGGAGGTGAAACAAAGAGGCATATGAGATGTCAGTATCTGACAAGTGCTGATAAATGCTAAATCATAATTCTTTCTGTATATACAAAGCTGTTGTTAAGTCATTGAACGTTTTTTACCTCTTTATACCTAAGTTTCCACTTGTGGGAGAGGGAGATTAGCAACTTACCTGTCATGCAAATGTAATGTATCCCATGTACTTCAGAAAATTTTAGGTTCTTGGAAGATCAGAGCTATATAAATATATAAGCATGCAAATTTTGCAGGTCAAAGGGCACTCCTGATAAGTATTCGTAAGAATCCTCCATCTCTTTCCACAAATTACATGCTCATTTTTCCCCCACTATTGGAAAAGAGCAAGTTTTGCCTCTTTTTTGGTCTTGCAAAACCAGCTCATTACCTGATTAATCGACTGGCCCAAACAGCTTAGCATGTGCCATGTACTGGGGTTGTATCAGGGCCAAGGAAAACGGTATCTCATGTTTCCTGGAGGCTCTGTTATCCCGTTCTCTGTAATAGTTCTAGGCTGTTATCTTGCTTCTAAGTTAAAGGTTAATCAGTAAAGAAAGGAGGTGCTGTCATTGTCACCGTTTAGTGGAAATACACCTAAGCAGGTCTACCTTTGAATGGCAACAACTGCACCAAGCTGCTGTTAGCAGCAGTAAAAATTACAATGATTTGCATTTAAACTGTGCCACATGATTTTGCAAAGGTTTTGAAAATTACCCCGATCCTTCCCCGCACTGTAAATTCAAATCAATGTCTTAAACAAGATTTCTTTTAATCTCCTGCCCTGAGACGCCGTGTTAGTCACACCCGTGCCCTGCCTGAGTGCCCTTGGCTTTTGGAGATGGAGCCTGGGTATTTCGGGGCGCCGGTTGCTCCCCAGCGGGCAGCCTCCCCCACCCGTCCTGGCCCTGCCGGTGCGATGGGACCGACGGCCCGTCCTTTGGGAACGGTGCCTGCGGCCCTTCTCCCGTTCACAGCCCTGGTGTGGCGGCCGCCCACGCTCCGGCGCCTGGGAGCTCCTCCTGCCCTGGCACGTCGAACATCAGCCAAGGGAGCAAAGGGGAGCACCTGAAAATTGTCCTTTCCCAGAGCTGTCATTGCTCTCCATCTTTTTCCGAAGGCAAAAGAAAACCATTCGTTCAGTGTTCAACCTTGAGGGCTCAACTCTGCAACAAGACACTCGGGGCTGGGAGAGACGCCGCGGCTCCC
>NW_010540956.1:0-11631 GCF_000687285.1 Phaethon lepturus
TAGTGCCCGCCTGGCCCTCGGCCGGTAGCGTGGGTGGCCTCCAGGGCGTTCCGCCGGGCGGGAAGGCAGCCGGGTAGCTGGTGTCACCTAAAATAGCTGCTTGAGGAGTGGGACTGGGGGCAAAAAGGGGTTAAGATAGGAAGGAGTAAAAACGAGAGTTAGGAGCAGGAGCTGTGGATAAAGCGGGTCAGGAGACCTCAGGCAACAGCTGATGACCGTGGAGAGAAATAACATCTCCCTGAGGTAACGTCTGCCCGAGATGTGCCAGGTTGCAGAGAAGAGGCATCTAGGGACTCATCAGCACCTTCGTCTCTGAGGCATAGGACACAAGTCAAGACAAAACATTACAGCTGAGGTTGAGGAATCGGTAACATTTTCCTGTTCAATGGAAAGCTGCCTTCTGAGCCACATTACCTGCAACAGGCTCAGGGCCAGTCAACAGAGTCTTGGTGTCTTCTCAAGACCTTGAGAAGTTGTGTAGGATTCGATATATATTTGCATACAAATGTGTGTCTTGTATATTGCAGTATTTATCCAGATGTGTTGTTGGGGCATCACTTGAAAGCATAGGAGAAGATGAGGAGGAGGAGGAGGATGAAAATAATTCGGCTGCTGAAGTTTCGAGTAGGCCAAAAGAGGGAGTCTACCAAATAGTGGGTACCCTTTCTAAACCAGAGAGTACTAAACCACATTTTGCAGAAGAAACATATGCAGTAAGTAAGAGTCTTATTTCAGGTTGCCATTGGACAACATTAGAAATATTGCAAGTCATGTAAAATGACCTGCATTAATAAAATGGCCTTTTGTTTTTGCTGCATATATTTTATTCTTTCTGCTTCCTGCACGCTGTTGTCTCCTCTCTGCTAGGTCTGATACAGCAAACAGTGAAAGGAAGGCACTCAAACTCAAAATAGATTTTTTTTTTTAAATAGTTATTGACAGGACTTCACCTATCCTGATGATCCACAGGTCTGCTTTCTTTTCCTCTGAAAACACACAACTCAAGTATTTCTCTTGGCTCCTCTGTGTCTTTTGTCACCATTTTAAAGGTAGTGGAGCTGGGATCAAAGTTAGTGTCCTCCTTCTTAATTCTACACTGAAATCACAGCTTTCACTAGCTGCTAATTGTTATGAATACCTGCATCTTTGTATAAAGATATTTGCAGAGTCTAGTTAACTAAAGGTTGCTTACTTTTAAGAATATTACTGCTTATTGCTTTATTTAGTTTTCTGAAAATAAAATTGCCTCTGTCTGAAATTGATTATCCAGAATCTCTTCAAACAGTAAAAATTTTTATTTAAATGTCTATACAGCTGAGCTTATGGCTGGCAGTATTTCATCTTAATCACTGCTCTTGCCCAAAGTGTTTGTTGGACTTGCTCAAGTGATACAAACAATATCCAGTTAACAAAATGACAAAATGCTATTTTGTAAGGAAATGGACTTTTTTTTATGTCTTCTCCATTCTGCCAGCTGATCCTTTTTTAAAATACCTGTAAAAGTCATAGAATTTTTTTATAATAACATTTGCACTGAAAATATGAATCCTAAAATACTACTAAAAATTGTACCGTTTTGAACTATATTAATGTGTACCATAAATTAGAAGTTTTAGCATTTAATTTACATTTCATCACCTTACATGTATCTGACATAAAGTTCGATATCAGTCTTATGAACTATTCTGACATCCTAGTGTTAGAAAACTACATCCTATCAATAAGTTAAGCTTAAAAAAAAGAATTTTGGATTTTATTATTATTATTTTCTAAATGTCAGATTCTAACTATTTTTTTCCCCAGGTCTCTTCTCGAACAGAGCTCTTAAGTCACTTGCTTGAGTGTGAGATTGTTTTATATAATATCACCGAGGATGCAAATCAAATTGAGGAAGCAACATGGGCTGCTTCTGGTTCGTATAGCTAGCAAATGAACAGAAAATTGGTTGCTATACAGCCATCAAAATTTACCATAAATGTTAATTAAATTATCTAGTATTTACCATAAATGTGTAATGAAATTATCTGGGATTTATAGTTTACTGTAATATAAAACTGGGTTCCTTGATGGAGAAATGCTGCATGAGTTGTTCTGTTAATTAGCAAGGAACCATGGAGTGCGCTCTAGCATTCATAAGCTAGAGAAGCTGTCATGGAATGATCCACCACTTCAAACAACGTATCTGTGTAGGCAGTTATTTCCCTAAATAACTATAAGCCATCTTCTTATCTATTTGCATTGAGAGGTGGGTAGAAAATTTTCTCCTGTGATATTCAAATAATGTTTCAATATTTTCTATTATTTTAAATAAATTTTGACTTAAAAGTTAATAAAAACACTGCTAACAGTCTTTCTGAAACTCTTTTCTGATTGTTATATCCAAATTTCTAATGGGCATCTGGAATCTTTTTATGGTGATAGTGCAATATTGTGCTTTATATGATAGTTAAACTAAATCTTTCTTACATGTTTATAGTATAAGCACTTGGATAACATCATACGTTTTAGAGGATTTAAAAAAACGTAATTCACATTTAATTATTTTGCTCTAAATGAAAATTAGGAAGCTTTACTTGAATTTTGTAGATTTTCTGTTTCAATCATGAAAAAACCCATACTTTTTGTTTCTTTCAGTATCTCAGCAGTCAATAAAGATGAATCATTTCCTAATATAGATTGTTTCTTTTTTTTTCCCCTTATGATATATAGCTCTATGGAGATTATGTAGATCCACAATTATGTGATTTTTTTCTTACCATCCTTGGTCTATTTGTTTTCTTTCTTGATTTATTATTTTTATTTTATACCAACCCAAATAGTATTTGTTTAAAAACACATATCCCATAGAACATTATGGTGTAAATGTCTATAAAGAGCCTTTATATAAAAGAAATAATACAGTTTACAATAAATGAAATCCTTTCATTTAACAGCCCTACATATGGAAATAGAGCAGTTTACAACACCAAAGTTATTCATCCTCATTTCAACAATAATGAGCTGGGCAAAAAGCAAACCCCCTGACCCTGTAAGTAATATGAAAACATATTTTTAAATTTAATATTTCCATTTAATGGAAAATATTAATTAAATTAAATTAAAGTATTTCAGTATATATTTCAAAAATGGCTAATAAAGATAGTGTCAGCAAATGTGTCTTTTCTCATGATCCTTTCACCCTAAACCACTACTTACTGCCAAAAATTGTTAAATTTATTCCACTGGACAGAGAAGTTTAATCACTGGGCTACAATGACACAGGCAGACATTAGGGACTGCTTGGACAACAGGTAAGACCTATGCTAACCACAATATACACTGTCCTTCAGTCATAAAAAGTCACATATTTACTATATATTTAATGAAATAGATATTTAAATCAATGTATAGATGGATAAATAGATACATCTTTATATCTATATATGTTAAGTATTGTCAGGAACCATGTGGGATGCTTTGTAGTACAGTATTGCAGTTCTCAAATTTAGTCTTAACAGAAATTGTGAACGTTAATGTTATCTGTAGCAGCTCTCAGAGTTTTTTCAAACATGTGTAATTCTATCTATTAAAAAAATCATTTTTTTAAAATCTTTTGCTGTGAAAACTGAAATTGAACTCAACATTTTCAAAATGTTGAACATCAAGTATCAGAATCAGAAGCGTTAAGAATATCCACTGAAAACAAAGTTAGAAGAGATTTTTAAATTTTTTTAAGAACTTGTTTTAACCATCTAGGCCTTTAAAAATTATTCTGTTTTAAGACATGCATAAGAGTCACGTTTTTTCCTTCATAGGAAGATCCTGAGATTCCTTTTACTGATGAAGATTATCGCAGAAGAAAATCTCATCCTAACTTTATGGATCACATAAATGCTGAAAAGCTCATTCTGAAACTTGGGAAAACAGTATGTAAAGAACTTTTTTACAAAAATAGGTTGTTTGGTCTTCTTCCTTAGAACATTATCTTAGTAATGGAAATTGCCAACAGTTTGAATACATTTTAAGAGTATCTTATTCTCTTGATAAATATGAATAACATCAATTATCAATAAAATATCAAGTATAGAGAAGATAATAATGTCTTTTGAAACATCAGTGTCTACATAATACAAATCCTAAATTCTGCTTTTTTTTCCTTAGGTAGTGAGTAAATCATGCTTATCTCATTAAAAAAATACATTGTTTCATCAGTTGTGTGAGAGAGAATTAAAGCTGGGGCCTGTGTGGGGAAAGACATGAAGATGAAAGAATTTAGAGAAAAGGGACATCAATGTAGTTTTAAAGAAAAGCAGCATCCTTATATATTAGCAAGCTATGTTAATGTTAGGTCTCATTTAAATACTTAGAAGATGTTCTGGCCACACCTAGCATGTTCCTGGATAGTTTGTGCTCTTGGAGCAGGCGGCTTGTTGACTTTTATTCCACCCTATAATTCACTTTAAAATCATGGCCATAGAGCTGACCTAGAATAACTAGAGTATATATTATCACTTTATATGTGTTTTTAAATCACTTCCTTCAGCTTTGTTTGTTTCAACCTCATTAGACTGTTCATCTTACTAGAGAACAGTCCACGCTTCTCTCTGTATTTAAGATCTATTATTAAATAAATACCAACAGTGGCTCAGACTGTGCTTCACAACTCAGGAAAATTGAAGCTGTTGTCATTAGAGATGAAGTACTGTGGAGGTTAAGAAAGAGAACTGGAAGACAATGAAATACACTGTGTGATGGTGTCCTTTGGTCATTCTCTTTGTGTGTCTGCAGTTTCCCATAAAAAATATAATTTAGTGTCCATTGCAGAAATTTATCAGGCTAGTTATACAGGGAGAAAAAACCTTTACTCTGATTTGAGCATACACTTGTCATCTTATGCCCTGCTGAGAAAATAACACTAGAAATTATATTCCATTCTAACATGGGTTTAATAGTACAGAATGCCAGTAAAATTTGGGTTATGTCTTGAAAAATCAGTGGTAAATTGTTCATAATTTTACTGTGCTAGCATGGATTGACAAGACTATAGAATAACTTTCATAACTTCAATGTTAGAAACATGAAGATTGTAAACACTGTCCACCAAAACCTGCAATAATTTCTGCCACCAGTAACACGCCGATGAACTATTGACTCATTTTTTCTGACTAGCCCAAAGCACTGAGTCACTATGTAACAAAGGTATTAATACAATTAGCTGCTAAATGTTTTCTGGACTGAATGTGTGTTGAGAAGACAGTGGAGCGATACGTAGCAGTACATGAAAAAGCAACCTGAATATTTTTAATATATACCTCTTGTAAGACTTTCAAAAGGAGCCCTTTCACTCCAGAACTCCAGGGGCAGCATCAGCAGGTATCATTGCCCCTGTTTCTGTCAGCACATTGGAACAGGAAGGCTCCAAAGCATCTGTTCTTCCCATCAGATCAACATTAGCTTCCTGTGATGGCTGGAGACTTCTAGATTACAGTTCTTACTCATTTCTAAATTCAACAGCATCTGGAGAATGTGCCATCTGTGAAAGAAATGAGTGTTACCACTCACTGGCAAAAAGCTCAGCCAGAGATACTGAGATTCAGCAGCCATGTCAGTCATGTAGAGAAGATCTTGCACCTAAAAGTAGAAGGGTTTTTTAGCCTTGATGGTTCAGAGTGCAATTTAATGGCTGCTGTTGCTTAAAGCAAGATTTCACGCCTCTGAGTTAGTGTGTCTCCCACTTATATTTTGCTTAAAATTCAGCAAGAGTTGTAAGCTAGAAGTGTTTGCTTTTTACCACTAACATTTTTTTTACCTCTCCTTTGCAGCAGGGCATTTGGGCTATGTAGCTTTTCTCAGAGAGAAATCTGTCTTGGTCCTGCCAAATTCCGAATCCTTGGAGAAACATCTGCCTATCACAGACAGAAGAGCTGTTCATCTCCCAGTTCTGTTCTCAGTGGCATCATAGTTCCTGAGTCCATTAATTTAGACCTGTTTCCCACTTCAAACATTTTATTAGAAACAAACAAACAAACGTAAAACTGAGCCTAGAACTGATTCTAATAGCTAGAATGTGACATCTAGTGGCTTTAATGAATATTACACAGGAACTTGAAGGTCTTTACCCGTGACTAAATACGCTGTGTGTAACTGGTGCTTGCCTAATAATTGCCTTATTTTTTAAATTAAATATATCCAAGTCATCTCAAGTAGTAACTTCTCATATATGTAACTTGTAACATTAAATAG
The DNA here is from genome assembly GCF_000687285.1 of Phaethon lepturus. Lineage (NCBI taxonomy): Eukaryota > Metazoa > Chordata > Aves > Phaethontiformes > Phaethontidae > Phaethon > Phaethon lepturus. The sequence continues at coordinate 6,223 of NW_010540956.1, forward strand.
ATATTTTTTGAGGACTTGAACCTGTTTCAGAGGTTTGTATTTCAGTGAAGTATAGCACTCAGTGCAAAACTGGTTTGTCTCCACAAGTGCCTACTGCAGAAGCTACTGCAAGGTAAATGGAAGAAAATCGTATGCGTTACACTCTTCTTGAGGGAGATTAGGAATAGCACCTCCTGTGCTTTCACAAGAGGCAGGTTTTTCCTGCTGGAAGGCAGAAATTACAGCATGTCTTCTCCTGGGGCATGTTTGCAGTCTGTCTAGGCCAATCCTGGGAGCTACTGCTCTTAGGATACAAACATGGTACTACTCAAGCAACCTAAGTGTGGGAGCTCTTATGCTATCTGTAATGTCTTCTAATTTTAATGTTTCTTGTGATTAATAACAAGCTGTGACATTCAACTGAGTTGATATAGTTTTTATTATGAAGTTTATTTAGTAAGTAAATAGATAAAAACACAGATACAATACACAAATGTTATAACTTTATTCCCTTTACATGATGCTGTGCTTATATAATCAAAGATTGGCTAACAGTGTTGTTAGTTTTATGTTTCTGAAATATTATAAAGATGATAACAAAAGATGCATTTTTTCCCAAAAAAAGTAGATCCCAAATATGGGCATTTATTCCCTCTGCTGGCAAATGCAGGTTCTTTTACATAGTGTTATGTAGATGTATAAGGTCTAGAATCTTTACAATCGGAGAATTATTTAACAGTTTTGTTTTGCCTTAAAAATTTCAAAGTGACTGGTCCTAATTCAAAAGATTTTCTTGAAAGTTTTTCTCCTTAAGATGATTTTAAAATCTTTTTTTTTTTTTCTCTGTATAACCATCCTCAACACTGAACCAAACAGTAACATTTTACATAAGCAGGCAGCCAGGACAGGCAAATTTATGACATAATGCAATAACGGTCAGCAAAAAATACATGGATTGATTGTGATGTGTGGTTAGGAAAACACTTACATGGTTCACAGTTTTTATTTTTATTTTTTTAAATTGTATATCAATATGAAAGTAAAGCACCTGTAAAATAATTGATTCAGTATTTCCCACTTCTTTAGGCTGTCAAATGCAAATATAATGCAATTAAAAAATAGATTCAATGAATTTCAGAGTTATTTTTCTTTGAAATATAAAGTTGAAACATGAGTTATCCTGTTCACTTCATTGATTTACGTAAATTACTCTTAGTTTTTTAGTTCTTAAAAATTTTTTAGAATTTCATTTCAAATGTAGACAGGTCAACTCTGATTGAGCAATGCTTTTTTTGAAGGAAATATAAGCAATATGACTCATGAAACTACTGGATATGCAACAATTGATCTAGCTAGAAATTTTAGGTGATGTAATTTACACACTCTGTATATTTAGTACATAAGTACTTAAGTTTCAGGGTAAACCAGTATCCCATTTGCAGTACCATATTTTTATAAAAAACTTTCTTGTTGATTCTACTTCACAGAACAAACATAAATTTTCAACTTATGTTGTTGCCTCAGGACATCAATATGGAGCTGGGGAAGGAGTCTTGCACTACTTTTTTAAGGTAAGCATCCAGCTGTTTTTGAAGGTTCATTTAATTTCTAGGGGTAAACCGGAAATGGAATGCATTTTTAGTAGCTTTGGTATCATAAACTTAATGTTTTTGCCAACAAAACTGATTATTTGATCCCTTTGAAATGTTTTAGCTACAGTGGAAGTGCTTTCCACTTTTTTGTCTCTATATGTTTTTTAGTTTTTTCCATAGTTTTTGAGGAGTATCTCCATATGTACTCTACAGTGAGAACATGTCTGTCGTATCAATGGAATCAGGAAAAATGTTTTTCTTCTCAACATTACATTCTTTTTTTCCCAAGCATTTCTTTTATATGGGATACAAAACTTTTGTCAAGATCAAAGAATATTCTTTAAAAAAAAAGAAGTCTTTGTTTTTGTAGGCTGCCAGTCAGTATTTCTCAAGAATTGTTTCCTTTACTGCAGTTCCATTAATCATTCAAGAAATGGAACTTGAAATCCTGAATATATAGATTTGCCTAGTAAACAAATTCCCCTTTTATAGCTCTAATTAAAAGTAAACTTTTCCTCCCCAGTTCATTCTCCATTTGTATTTTCAGATAGGTTGGCTTAGTGAGACTCCTGCAATACCTGTTTTTGGAGATGGAAACAATTTTATTCCAACCATTCATGTTCTTGATTTAGCAGCGTAAGTAAAGAAATTTATCCTGGACAGTAATTGATACATAGCTAGATAACAAATCCAAATCTACTAGAGAGTACTGAAGCTTTTAAATTGGAGTGGGTGGGTTTAAAAACACTCTTAGCCCTTCTCGCTGAATTGAACAGACACTTCTGTTTGTTTAGTACTAGATACGCCTTCTGGAAACCTTATCTGACTGTTGCACTGGTGCTGTGCTTTTAAGCAATTACTAGCAATGCTCGATCTAGAATATGATACCAGTTAACTTGCACAGAACTGGAAATGGATCATAGACTCCACAGCAGGCTAAGCTAACATCTTCTACAGGTGTTGTTTTTAATCCTTTCAATTTCTTTCCACATAAAATATCTAGCTGTGCTTCTTTATTAAGGAAAGCATATATGAAAATGTCATGCTCTGAAAAGTTCTGCAAGATTTTACAATCTCTTTCTACTGTTTCATAGAATCATAGAATAGTTTGGGTTGGAAGGGACCTTTAAAGGCCATCTAATCCAAAATCCCTGCAATGAGCAGGGACATCTTCAACTACAGCAGGTTGCTCAGAGACCCGTCCAACCTGACCTGGAATGGTTCCAAGGATGGGGCATCTACCACCTCTCTGGGAAACCTCTGCTACTGTTTCACCACCCTCATTGTCAAAAATTTCTTCCTTAGATCTAGTCTAAATCTGCCCTCTTTTAGTTTAAAACCATTTCCCCTTGTCTTACTGCAACAGGCCCTGCTAAACAGGCTGTCCTCATCTTTCTTAGAAGCCCCCTTTCAGTACTAGAAGGCTGCAATAAGGTCTCCCCAGAGCATTCACTTCTCCAGGCTGAACAACCCCAACTCCCTCAGCCTGTCCTCACGGGGGAGGTGTTCCATCCCTCTGATCATTTTGGTGGCCCTCCTCTGGACCCGCTCCATCTGGTCCATGTCCTTCCCGTGCTGAGGGCTCTAGAGCTGGAGGCAGTACTCCAGGTGGGGTCTCAAAAGAGTGGACTAGAGGGGCAGAATCACCTCCCTCAACCTGCTGGCCACGCTTCTTTGCATGCGGCCTAGGATACGGTTGGCCTTCTGGGCTGCAAGTGCACATTGCTGCTCATGTCCAGTTTTTCATCCACCAGTGTCCCCAAGTCCTTCTCAGCACGGCTGCTCTCCATCCCTTCATCCCTGTCCTTGGCCTTGTTGAACCTCATGAGGTTCGACTGGGCCCATTCCTCGAGCTTGTCCAGGTCCCTCTGGATGGCATCCCATCCCTCAGGCATGTCAACTGCACCACTCAGCTTGGCATCATCTGCAAACTTGCTGAGGGTGCACTCAATCCCACTGTCTATGTCATTGATGGAGATAATAAAGAGTACTAGTCCCAGTACGGACCCCTGAGGGACACCACTCATCACTGATCTCTATCTGGACATTGAGTCATTGACCACTAACCTCTGGATGCAACCATCCGACCAATTACTCATCCACTGAACCACCCACCCATCAAATCCATCTCTCTCCAATTCAGAGAGAAGGATGTTGTGGAGGACCATGTCAAAGGCATTACAGAAGTCCAGGTAGATGACATCAGTAGCTCTTCCCATGTCCACTGATGTGGTCACTCCATCATAGAAGGCCACTAAGTCGGTCAGGCAGGACTTGCCCTTGGTGAAGCCATGCTGGCTGTTTGGAATCACAGGTCTTCCCTGTGCCTTAGCATAGCTTCTAGGAGGATCTGTTCCATGATCTTCCCAGGCACAGAGGTGAGGGTGAAGGGTCAGTAGTTCCCAGGGTCCTCCTTTTGACCCTTTATGAAAATGGATGCAATACTTCCCTTTCTGCAGTCTCCAGGGATTTCACCTGACTGCCAAGACTTTTCAAATATCATGGAGAGTGGCTTGGCAACTACATCAGCCAATTCCCTCAGGGATCTGGGATGCATCTTATCAGGGCCTATAGACTTGTGCATGTTCAGGTTCCTCAGGTGGTCTAGAACCTGATCTTCTTTTACAGTGGGAGGGACTTTGCTCCTCCAGTCCCTGTCTTGCAGGCCATCTCCTCAAGAGGTGTGGGAAGAGACACTGCCAGTGAAGACTGAGGCAAAGAAGTCATTGAGTACCTCAGCCTCTCCTCATCAGTTGTTACCAGTTTGCCAGTCTTGCTCATCAAGGGGGATACGCTTTCTTTGACCTTCCGTTTCTGGCTGACAGAACTATAGAAGCCCTTCTTATTCTTTGCATCCCTTGCCAAGTTCAGCTCCAGCCATGCCTTGGCCCTCCTGACCTCATCCCTACACCGGGCAGCACCCATGTACTCATCCCAGGATAAGTTTTTGGAAGTTTCTGAAATGCATTTAACAAAGCCCAGTATGCTTCTCTAACTACCAGCCCTGACTGTACTTTCTATGTTTCAGAGTGTTACAGAATGTAGCAGACCACAGGCCAAGGTCTCACTATATACTTGCAGTAGATGTATCTATGCACACTCTTCAAGAATTAATCAAGGTAAGAGATTTGATTCCTTTTTTTTTTTAGCTATCTTTGAATTTTCAAAAACTATACATTTTACTGAAGTAGAAATTCCTAAGTCTTCCTGAATTATCTTCTGTAGTAAATGAAATACACAAGCATAGAAACATAGAAAATTATTTTGAAATCCTCCAAGATTTCTGTCTTTTGAACAGAATACATTTGTTGGACCTGATTTTGCAGAAAAAACTTTTGCAGTATTACCATAAACTTAAGTAGAAATTTTACCTAAGAAATTTCTGGTGAATTTTTATGGAATTCGCAGTACTATAATTAGATACTCAAAGTCTTTAAGACGTTTTTCCCCTTCATTTTCTAAGATACCTTGTTTTTCTAAGTATTTGGAATATTAAGTCTAGAAATAACCTGGATGACACTGTTGAACTATGCACTGATCAGTGAGGGTAATAGGAAACTTGCTCATGTAGATTGAGCAAATGTTACATAAGGACCAAACATAACAGCCCAAGTTTTTTGGTTGTGTCAAAGAGAGTTTCATGGAAAAATGTGTCAGGGAGCTCAGAAGAAGATGCAACCTTTGCTTTGGTTCAGGTAAATACACAGGGTCTCACTGAAAAGTTAATAGTTGAAAAGCCATTCTGTGTAAGTGACCATAATGTGATTAGTCGATATTCCTAAGGAAGAAGCAAACATCAAAATAACTTTTGCAGCTGTGGTCAACCACAGGAAAGAGT
>NW_010540956.1:11662-30212 GCF_000687285.1 Phaethon lepturus
TACAAAAGACATTAAATATATTAAATATGTAGAGGAGAAAGAGGCTATTGAAACGTATGTTATTAGCCGTATAAGGCCATTGCATGCTACTTATTAAGAAAATCTTGGGAAAGAGAAAATGAAAATTAGCATGGTTAAACTGTAGGTTGAGATGGCAAGACTTCAAAAAGTTACAGTTATGTCCAGATGAAGAAAATAGAATAGAAAAGATCATCAAATCTGGCAGGATAAGTGAAAAAACACTTAAAGATCAACTATTAGAAAAGACTCAAAATGAATATAATTTTTTCAAACACTTAAAGAACAAAAAGCCTGTCAGAAAATCTATAAGGCAAATTGATGATTATGGTATAAAAGGAGCACTTAGAGAAGACAAGGCCATAGCAGATAGATATGCTTTCCATTAGTGGGCATGGGTAAGAATTTAGAAGCATCTTAATGCTTCAGGATCTCTTTGTGAATAACTTGTTAGAGGATCTGTATAAAACTAAAGTAACTCTAGAAAAAGATTATAGAATGAATTGACAAAATGAACACTAAGAAACCACCAGAGTCTTATGGTATTCACTGAAGACGTCTGAAATAGTTCAAGGATGAAATAACTCTGCATTGCTAATTCACACATACAACCCTACTTTTAGCACAGTCCTGGCACTTGAAGGCTAAAGGATAATAAATGTAAAGCCAATGTAAAAAGAGAGGTTCCTGAAATATTTTAGGAATTACAGGCCAATATGCCTAATGCCATTGGCTAATAATCACATTCATTATTAGACATTACACTAATTTAAATGCATTAAAGGACACCCAGATACATATGATCTATTTGGGAAGAGTCAACGTGACTTTTGTAAAATACTTTCCCAAGAAATAAGTTTGAAAAAAGTACTTTCAACCTTGGGAAACCTCCTGAAGTTCTTTAATGTGACCAGCAAATGAGGCTAAGGGTGAACAAGCTGATGCAGTCTACTTGAATTTCCTAAAAGCTTTCAAAGAAGTACTTCACCAAAAGCTGTTGAGAAGCAGCTAGGCAGCCTAAGAAAAGTGAGTGGGTCCTTTCATGGGTATGTGATTGTTTAGAAACGGGAAACAGAGTGCAGGAGTAAGTGGGCAGTTCTTGTAGAGGCAGGAAGTTGCCAGTGGAAAAAGTGTTGCAGCAAGCACTGCGGAGAGCTATCGTGGCAGAGAGACGTAGCAGCCCAGGGGAAGGCTGGAAAGGTACATGGGAGAGAAATATCATGTTGAGAGTTAGTTAAATATACAGCAACTATTTCTAGTTTAGGAAGTCTCTGAGCTAAAAATAGTTGAAGATCAGAAGAGTATCTGGAAAGAGCATCATACATGCTTTTCCCATTCTTAATTTCATTCAGACGTCCACTAATTGACATCGTTGGAAATAGAATACTGGGATATATGTAGATTTTATCTGATGCTCTATATCAATTTTTATGATTTTATGGAAACTAGTGGGGTTTTAAATCTACTTTAGAGGAATAACTAACAACTTCTGACTAATGATGAAATGAAAATGGTAATATGGAGAGCTATTGGTGGCATTGATCTGAAAACCCTTCCTGATTGTTAACAGAATTAAATAGTTTAAGAAACTGAAGTGGAAGTGCTGGAAAATAAAATAGGTCTCCAAATAGTTCTTAAGCAGTAGGAAATTGTACATAGTTTTAAGAGCTTTGGAACTCTTTTCTGTGGTTTTGGGTCATTTTTTTGTTTGTTTGTGTTTTTTTTTTTTATCACAAGTACTAAAGAGTAAGTGATACATAGCAAAAGAAAAGTGTTTAATTGTAACATTAAAGTTAATCTACTGTTCTTTGATCTGTCTGTTTCAAATCAGTATACTAATTTTTCAGGTATAGTGTAACATAAAACTTAAAGCACATATTTAATCTGCAGAAAACCTGTTCAATTTTTTCTAAGAATCTGATCTGATAAGTGTATTTATTTTTGTTTCTTGACAGTGTATCAGTAAAAATGTTGGACCAGGAAAAATAGAGAAGATTCCAAAAGAAAATGCATACCTGAGCAAAGAGTTATCAGTTAGTACTTTTCTTCATTTTATTACTTAAGGAAAGGATGTAAACTTAAAAATGTAATATCATGAAATATATAATTTTTTTTATTTAATCAGAAAAATTTAATCCTAAAACATGCCAGAAAATATATACATTGAGTTTAAATTTAAAAAATAAACAAACTAAAATTTAACCACCATAGAACAAGCTATTTTGAGGACTTACAGCCTGATTTAGAAAAGCAGTGACGCACTAATGTCACTGCTGCCCTGAGCATACTGGAGCACTCTAACAAAATATACACAAAATGATAAAAATAACAAAAAAGTTAATAACAAGGTGCTACTCAGGCTGATAAACACAGAATACATAAGTTATGTGGCATTCATCTATTTATGTGGAATAAACTGTTCATAGAAGAAATAAACAAATTGCAACCCTGGTAGTTTTAAGACGATACTTCATAAACTCATGTAAAAGAGTATTTCCCACAATAATATGAAACCTTTATATTGTACATAATAATTGTTTAATGGTTCATGTTCTAGTAGTTCATGAGAAATCTCAAATACAAAGATACATTGAAAATGTTTATGTTTTTATAAAGCTTAAAATGTCTATTTTGTTTTGTGCACCAACATTCTTTCTCTGTGCTTTAATTCTTTCTATTCTCACCCTGCCATTCTAGTCCCTAGTTTAAGATAACTGTTCTTTTAACACACATAGCCTAAGTCTGTAAAGTAAATATAGCTTTGCTCCCTCAGCAAATGCATTTGGATATGTTACTTGTGAATCTGCGAATGGAATCTATGTTTCTGAAAGAAGCTTTCAACATTAAGTGGGTTGCTCAGGCAGGACTGGTGGAGAACATTGAACAAATCGTCAAAGAATACAAGCAAAGTCGAGGATTACTGGTAATGGTTTGGTGTACACTATTTTATAGTGCTCCTTTCTTTTTTCCCCAATAGAAATTGTTATATAAATGCAAGCTTTAATTTCTTTAGGTAAAAATACATGGAAGACTGATACAGATGCAAAATAAGTGACCATAAAAAATGAAAATTAAATTGAAGAAGTTAAAAAAGAGGGATTATTAATTAAAACAATAACCATTGAGTTTTATTTCTTTTATGTGTAAAACTGAAACCCTGTAGATGCCAATAAGCTTCCCGATGGAGAAGCTGCTGTTCTGAAACTAGTTTCTGTATGCAATAAATGGCATTCCTGACATATTTTTCTTCCAGAACACAGTAAATGTATCTTTATTTAAGCTTTTTTATAATAGCCAGTAGATAGGCGAGTATTTTGTGTCCTTAATTATATTTAGTGAGCCAGGATATTCAACTGCAATGTAGCTTTCATTTTACCCTGGTCTATTGTGTAATGTATTGAGCAACTTTGCTGTTTCCTATGTTAGCTTCATATTTAGAACTTCTGTATTCAAATGTATAGGGAAGGTAGTTATTGAAAGGTACAGAAAAATGCGTGCATACATTCAAGTATTGATTGATGTGATAAAGCTGTTCAGCATGTCTAAATGTTGTTAAAACTTTGAAGAGCTTAGGAGATGTAAAACAAAATACAACTACTATCATGCAAGGTTGTTCATTAAAAGTCCCTGCATATCTCTAAAAGGATTATCAGATCTGTGTTTGGGTTAAGTACTGCATCTGAGTACATATGCATGTAACTGAAAAAATTCCGTACAAAATATAGACATACCAAGTGGCAAGGACACTTACTCATCCATGGGCTAGGTAGGCTGAAATGAGAAATCAGTAATATCTCATTACCGATTGTGATGGATCTGAAATTTTTGAGGTCAGAATAACCATTGCGATGACAGCAATTCTACCTCAGTTGGGAAATAGAGCTATGGCTTGTGTATAGTAGAATATCTGTGACCTCATTCCAAAATTCACTGCATCCTATCTATGGGGTTGTATTTCATCTCTTTTAATCATTCAAACGCTAATAGTGCCACTATAAGTTGGTCTGTGAGTCTACTAAATAGAAGCATGCTTTTTCTCCAATGGTACGCTTAAATTAACTGTTTGACTCAAAGCCTATGGATGATATAGGAGATATTCAGCAAGAAAATATATACTTAGTGTGAATAAAACTAAAATATATTTTCAGTTTTAGTTACAATAATTGTTATTTCCTATTAGTTATAGTAAAAAGATTGTTCCTTTTACATAAAAAAATCCATATGGTTTGAATGGTGTTATAACCTTTATCTTTTTTTTCCAGCCTCTCAAAGTTTGCATTCATGGTCCTCCTGGGGTTGGCAAATCTACTGTTGCTGAAGAGCTCTGCAAATACTACAAGCTACATCACATTAAGATAAATGATGTGATTTCTGAAGCAATAGCAAATCTGGTGTGTTGTTTTTTTCTACTATTGTTATTATTTCAATTTATGTGATTTTAAAATGTTTGGTGTCATTTAAAAATTGTTATAATTCTGTTATTTTAGAATGGAAATATCTTTTGAAATACTGATCACATCTGGGGGATGCACTGAACTCTTTTTAGAGTCTGAAGGTTGCTCAGTATCTCCATGTCCAGGAGCATAGCTGAATTTTTTTTTTTCCCCCCCTTTTATTACCTCTGTGTATAAAAGAAATTTGGCTATGGATTTTCTGAACCTATTCATATTTCTGACCTTGTCTTCAGGAGAAAGTTGTGGCTTCTAAAGAACTGGACTCTGACAGTGTGGAAGAAGAGGGAGATGATGATGATGAAAAAGAGGAGGGTAAAAATGTAGAAGCAACACATGAGTTATTAACTGGAATAAAAGAAAGCATGGAACAGAATGCAGGTAGGAAATACAAAGTACTAAGGTGGGATTTAAGTAACTAGTGCAACCCTATGCAAATTGAAAATCAGGAAATGAATTTGTGCTTTAGAACTTTTATATCCTACTAAAAGCAAAAACCATGCCCTGTCCATTTGTATGTACCTTATTTAAAAATCAGATACAGTGTTTTACATTATATACCTTGTACATTTATACATTGAGAGGTATATTTTTAAAATAACATGGTGCTTTTTCAATTGTAGAAGTTCCATCTTTCTACATTTTATATTATTCTTTTTACCCTGTAAGTTGATATATAAGTAACAATGGTATATTCAGAAGCATTTGGTTCTTGGCCACATTTTTCTAATAACATCATGTTTTCTTCTCAGAACAGGGAGCATTATTTATATAATATAAAGTAAAATGTTAGTGAAGTATATCTTTATCAAATTTGCAAAGAAGAAAAGTATTCTAGTAAAAAAAAAGGATAATTAGTGCACTGTCATGTGAGATTGTGGGTTTTTTTAAGTACCTTATACCTCATTTTGGCCATCTTTAAAAAGAGAATAGTATTTATGGAAGCCTGTAAAGAATTTCTAAGTTTGTGGATTGAAAAAAGTCCATAAAAATTGCTTTTACTGAAAAGTACTAATTATCATCTATATATGAATAATGTGGGTTTTTTTACTTAGTGCTTAACATTTTCTGTGCGTATAAAGTGATCCCCCTTAAAAATGCATTCTGTCACTAAAGGTTTACCTGATTTAGATCTTGCATATCTGCAAAACAATGAACTTGTGAAGCACCCAAAAAGCTTCAGTAATAAGATCTATGGCAGCATCACTTGCATGCCTTGCTTTGTTGTTTAAAATAATAATACTTTTACGATTACAATGGTGTATAAATATTTAAGACTTTTAAAAGCCGAAGCAAAATAAAGTAGGAAACTGGAGCCAATGGTTGCAAAAAGGACGAAAAAATCACATCAAACCAAACTTTTTACTCCCGCACATTTGCTCAACAATGTAGACCAAGTCATAAACCACTTTATATCGCAATCTATTAATCTGAAAATGAAACTTGTAAAACCTACCTCATGTCTGTTTTGCAAGACTATCTATAAGTCTTACTGTTAATTGTAAATAGAAAATGATTGCTTTGTCACATATGTTTTTCTATAAATATTTCTTTGATGCTTCTATTAAAATCTGATTGCATTGTTCTATAAAAAATAATTTCATGTTTAGGCACCTTAAAGTTCTAATATTTATATCCTCGTAAACAGAAATGTAATTTTATTTTATGGCTACATGTCTATATTCCGTAGACCGCTGGCAACATGTAATATACAAATAGTAACTCAAAATACACAATTTTTTTTAGGGTCTAATTAGAAGTTGCTCTGATAAATGAATTAAAATGTTAGTAAAATAATTTTAGATATCTCTCTTTCATAAACTAGGTACCTATTAACCTTGTTTGTGTCTTAGGTCATCTAGATGATCAGTATGCTGTTAAATTTGTAAAGGATAAGCTCAAATCTATGCCTTGTAGGAATCAGGGATATGTTTTAGATGGGTTCCCGGAGACCTTAGACCAGGCAAAAGATCTTTTTAACTGTAAGTACTGCTGCTTTTGTTTTTATTGCTGCCAATATTGTCTTTATAATTAATGTTCTCAGTGGCATATTAGTTGAAATGCATCAGCACTGTAATGACTACAGTGCAGGACACGAAACAAAGTTTTTTTACATAGTGCTTAAAATGTAAGAAAGATTGTAATGCATCTTAATGTAAGTACAAGATAGTTTTCAGACTATCTTTGTTTGCAAAGTAATAAGTAAATGCACAAATATGGAGGACACTTTCCTGTTCTGTGTTGGTGTACTCAGCTCAAGGCAGAATTTCGTCATAATATTTAAGAGCTGCTTAATGAGAGGATCCAGACAGTGCACCAATAAATGTTTTGTGAGCCAAATTAGAGTGGGCATATTAGATCAGCTACAGCAGATAAGACTTCAGAAGAACTCTGTGACGAACGTTTCAAATTGTGAGCAAGCATCGTCCATGCATTAAGACCAAGAACCACCTTCATATGTAAATTACGTAATGAGGTTTGAAGGGGGAAAAACCCAGTCTTGTTCATCTTAATATGCTGGCCTGTAAATTATCATGCCCAGCTGATGCTCTTCAGACAGTTTTACTGACTATTCAGAACAGCAGACATTTAGTGGCAGAAACCATACTACTGTAAAACATTTCTACTCACTGTTCTGAGCCCTGTCCCTGTTTTTGGCAGGATAATGTACCTGGCCGGAGGAGAGGCCAGGGTCAGGACAGCAGTTTTATAATTGGACACATTTTAAAATTGTGTATGCATGTGCATACTTCCACTGTGTAGGCAAACAACTATTGGTGTCCCAAGGTAGAATTCTGTGGAGGCTGGCAGCATCAATTACTTACTGAATTCTCTAAACTGGTGTCCAGGTTAGATTAATTTCCAACAATTAGTGTAATTTGAATATAGACAAACCTGTGTTTGTACTGGGCACATTTTTAGCAAATATAATGATATTGTTGCTTCAAATTAAAATGTCAGTCATTTCTTACTTTTGTTTTAGTGGAAAGTGAAGATGATGAAGAAGAAATTAAAGGCAAAATACCTAAATGTGATAAATTAATCACACCTGGTAAGTTTCATAGATTTATTTTTAAATAAACAGAGGAGTTTTCAAATACTGCTGCCACCGACGAGAAGGCTAAAATATCACTCCATCTGTTCATATTTAATTTAACAGAAAATAAATATCTAATTCGTGTAATGCTGCTGCCCTCTTACTTGAAAGTGTACAATTAATCGAGAGGAAGGTTTTGGTTCAGTTTGTGGGAGTTTTATTCTTTTTTTTTCTTTTTGTGAAAATGCCATTAACTGCTGACTGATAAAAATAGTACTGGCTGCCTTTGTTGTGATAACAGCAGCTATTAATGGAATAAACATAAAGTCCTGAACTTGACATATTAAAGAAACGTACAGTTATCTTTGGTGTGATATCTTGAAAGATGATACCAAATTCATTTTAATGTATCAGTTAAGTTGGGAACGAACATAGAGTGGTTTTCATCTACGCAGAAATGTTTTCATCTTGGTGTTTTTGCTATTCTTTATTTCTTTGGAAGTTTTGATTACATTCAAACAATACATTTGACATATTTTGCATTACAAGATGTGTTCAGCTAGATGATGTAAAGGTTGAATATCTCAAATGCTTAGTGTTTCAGTAAATGTTAATTTACTGGCTTCAATGGAAGTGAAGAAAATTCAGAACTTTCTGAAAAATTCCTTAGTCATTGCACTTACATGAAGGAGACAAAGGTTTGATTTAAAAAGCAGGCTTCTACCAAGTTTGTAACCACTTATGAACTGCTGATTTCTAAAGTAAATAATTTCTGTTATTCATAATCAAAACCACTTTTAGTTTCCATTTCAAAAGAGGAAATGTGAATGAATTATTATGATGGGCTGGAGAAGAACCACTTTCTCTCCCATAACAAGGACTTCAGACATGGGATCTGTTTTAAGAAGATACCTTCTCAACCTTGGAGAAAACTTGTTTTAAAAACAGAATGGTCCAGAAAGGATTTTTGTTGGTTTGGGAAGCTTTTCTTGGGTTTGTTTTGGGTTTTTTTGTGGGGGGGCAGCAGGGAGGGGGGCTATGTCTGTACTTGATTCTGCAAATTTCTCTCTGATGTCAGATAAATTACAGGATTCAGTAGAATTGAGTTATGATATTAATAGAAACATCAGAGTATATTGTGATAAATTATATGAAGTCATATTTAATAAATTCAAATTGATTGTTGAGTTAATAAAATACTGCAAGATTCAGCCTAATGAAACTACAAATATGAGACTTCTGAAGTGAAGAAAGGAGATGGATTTTTTTAATGGATCCTTGAAAGATTTCTGGTGGTTTTGTCTACCTGTAGTACTAAAATAACATTAACACTATATTTTATGGCATATGGTGGCATAGCATCTTTAATGTACTGTTTGATTATTTTTTTTAATTTACTTTAATTCAGCAGATACACCTTTATTTGTGAGATTGAAAATCACCATACAGGGTGTATTGGTTTTGCGTGGCCAGGTCTCAGTAGCGGGGTGGGGGCTGCAGGGGTGGCTTCTGTGAGGAGCTGCCAGAAGCTTCCCCTGTGTCCGGTAGAGCCAGTGCCAGCCGGCCCCAAGATGGACCCACCACCCCATCAGCGCCGGTAGTAGCACCTCTGGGGTAACAGAGTTAAGAAGTGGGAAAACAAAAAAAAAAAAGGGCAACTGCAGCTGGAGAGAGGAGTGAGAATATGTGAGAGAACAGCCCTGCAGACCCCCAGGTCAGAGCACAAGGAGGGGCAGGAGGTGATGCCCCTGCAGCCCCTGGGGAAGACCATGGTGAGGCCGGCTCTGCCCTCCTCAGCTGGACAGAGGAGAGAAAATATAAGGAAAGTGAGTTGTTAAATTTTCCAGTGTTACTTGCTGCTTTGGCTGCACCGTTCATAAGGGTTTTTTTCCTCCTATACTTATTACCTATATTAGCTGTATGATAGCTTTCTCAGAAGATTTAGGCTACACTGCATTGCTGTTCTTAAGATTTTGTGCTGCTTATGGCAAGAATAGTCTTGTTGATAGTGCTAAGAAAGAATTTGGTGAAATTGGAATAGGTAGCTTCTTTACAGACTTGTCTCAATATTGTTGGATTGTTCTAACTGGAGAAGTTAAATATAAGCATTTGATAATTAAATTCTCTCTAAAGATATATACAGTTCACATCTATTTATGTTTAAATATTTATGTTCAAATAATACACAAAATAGGTAAGAAAGCAAAAAAACAATAATATATGGTAACTGATACTATGTTCTTTTTCACAGAATTTGTTATTTCTTTGACCGCATGTGATGAATTCCTTATAAACAGAATAATAAATCTGCCAGAGAGAATTGTTGCTGGAACTCATTTTACCCAGGACCAGTTCCTGCAATCTCTGAATCTCTTCAGAGAGTTAAACACAGACGATAAGACTGTTCTCAACTATTTTGATGAACTTGAAATACATCCTCAGTTTATTGGTATGAAATAATATAATTAGTAGATAAAATGTAACAACTTTTTTTTTTATTTATAAACTTAACGGTTATGAAGATCATATAGTAAGTGCACCTATATAAATAATGTTTTCAATTAATGTTGCAGAATACATATACAACGAGCATGTAATTATATACCTGCAAAAATATCTGTATACTCTAAGGATTCTGAATTTCCTGTACAGTTAACCTGTTTTAAAAAATAGGGGTTTAATTGTTCATTTTTTTAGGCTGTAAGATCAAAATAATTTTTTGACTTAGGTTACAGACCTCTGCACTGGCATCCTTCCAGATAGGTGTAATATGTTTTCATGGACTTTCAATATTATAGTTACTTTATTTTTTAATTTAGACTTATCCTCAGATGCCATGACAATATATGGGTAATCTGTAAATGATAAAGCATGAAAGAAAATTATTAGAAATTTAAGGTGGAAGGCTAGGACTGAATGTGTTTTGCGCTATACCTGTATGGGAGAAAGTTTATCTTCCCTATACACTATCTAGAAAATTGTGATCATTGGGAAATCTTGAGAAGATTACTATCATCTGATTATTAAAAAACAATGAGATCAGGGTGACAGCATTCTTAAGAAAAATGGGTTTGGGGACGAGAAAAGAAAGAACAAGGGGAAAACGCTGCAACCAAAATCAAACTGCTGATATTTGGGATGTCTATTTGAGATGAGTTATGAGGAGTTAATTGTTGAACAGCCTCAGTCACAACTGATTTCCTTTTTTTAATTTAATGTCAGTCATGGAGATTATCTTGAGAATAATACCATACATGTGTTGTTAGGAACTGTAGCAATGTAAAAAAATAGTGTGTTAGTATAATCATTTTAGAATTGAGGTAATTCTGCTACAGGAAGTAAATATAAGAAAAGATAAATATTAAGGTCTGATGCCATCAATTGATCATATTCTTATCTTGCACATCTTCTGGATATGAAGTAGTAGCACTGTCTAAGACCACTGTCTAACCCCACTGCTTTATTTTGGTGGGGACTATAAAGTGTATACTCTGTGACAGAGTATTGCAGTGTTTTCTGCTAAGAATTATGCCCAAAGGTTATTCTTAAACTCTAGTCCATTCCAAATAAGGAAACGCACTGGCCTACTGATTTTAATTATTGAGGTATCACAACTGTGATGTTCAGTGACTTCCAGATGATTTTCATATTCAGTTTGTAGTGTCGATTCTCATCTTCAAAGGACTATGATCTTCACATCCTGCTTATCTCAGGAAATGCCTCTTTACCTATGTTCACATCACTGATTGTTACTCACTGAAGCATAAAAGAATACAGCTTTCTGTTGTAAAACGAAGATAATTTCATCGAGGAACCTTCAGCTCTGCAAACACCCCTCCATTCAAGCTGATGGTCCAGTTGGTTTATCAGTTCCATAGAATTAAGTAGCATCAGATTTAAGCAGAGGGACAACTGCTTTCTCAGTCATATTCTGAAGGAATTTATTGGGGAACGGTTAAAAAATTGTGCTTGACTTGTTAAATATTGACTCAAATTAATCAAATCTTTCTTCCATGTTAATTTTTAAAAATCTTAACATATGGTTTTATGAATTGCTTTTATGATAATTATTTTTTCTGAGTCTGAAATATGATTAGTACAAAGGAGTGGGCTTCAAGATTCTGGAAACTCTACTTTGCTACAGTGACTCACTGCATGAAGTCTGCAAGTCAGTTATCGTGTGTCTTGTTTTTCTCATCTGCAAATTGTGGATGGTGACACAGGCATGTTAGATCATCTAGAAAAAGGCATCTTAAAATTATAACAGCAATTTTCTTTGAAGATCTTAATTTATGAACTCCTTTTCTGGTGGTCTTTCCTCTCAATTAGCATCAGTGCTAACCTAATTTTTTATTTAAAACATATTTATTTTTGAGGATAACTGCAGTCAATTATGACTGCTGTAATATTTGCATTGTAATCTTGCTTGGCCATCTAAGAAAAAAAATGCAGTCTTTGAGACCTCTAAGTCAATGCTGAGTGTGTTCTTAGAAAGACTATAAATGACTAGAAAAAGTGGTTTGCACTGTAATTTGAATATCCAGGTGCAGCTACAATTGCTGAAACAATGGACTGCTTGACATAGAAAATGTATCATTTTTTTTTATTTTGGAATACTTCAGAAATGCAATTCCTGATTTTTTTGAAAGAAGAAGCTGTAAAAGAAATTTTGTCATGTAGAATCATGTTAGCTTTCTCCTCAATGCATTAGCAGAGTTTGGACTTCAGGTCCAAATCACAAACACTTAAACTCTTGGAATACTTGTGGTAGTATTGGACGGCTATCTTCTGTCTGATTAGTGATTAGAAGGAAATGGGAAGTATGCTTTGCCAATGGCTTTCAAAGTAACTTCACAAAGCAGAGGACTGTGGAGCAGGGACTACTGGATTCTAATCTAAATTCTGTATTCTAGTTGTTCTGGTTTTTCCCTTTGTTCTGCTTGCTCTCCTTGCCCATTTATGTGCCTTTACATCTCTAGTCTCTTACCACTGAACCAAGCCCTTCATCTCTGTATTCTCTGGATACCTGAAATGCCCACTTTTCATCTTTTCACTGTACCCTTTCTGCCAAATGCCTCCCCACACTGAATGCATAGAGCCCAGAAAGCCCTGGAGACAGTCCTCATTTTTCTGTGTTGGGTTTTTTTTTTTTCCCCTTCTTTTTTTCAAGTTTAATATGCAAGTAGCCTCCAGCAATTAAAAGGGAGAAGGAATGAAATGAAAGAGAAGGTTTTGCTTAGTCTTTATGCTTCTAAATGAAGCTACAGATTTGTTTTGTAGATAAAACACAGTAAGAGTTCCACTAGAGATAGGTCTGTATATTTGTAAATCTGTATGAGTGAAAACTTTGGAGTTTGTTGCTAAATTCTAACAACCTGTTGCATAACTTGCGGGGGAGACAGGGTCAAAAGCTGATGGGTTTATACACCTGGATAAGTTGACATAAGATTGGTGACAGGAACATCTCTGATAGTTGAATGACCTTGTTTTCAAGTTTCAAAACTGATGCTGATGTCAGCTGATGAACAGAATAGTTGTAAAAATTATTTTAATACACTTCTCCCTTACATCATCTTAAAAAGACAAACTATTTAGCTGAAATTAGTAAAGAAAATCAGATGTAGAAAACTTCATTCTGTGTAGGAAAAAAAATGATATTTGTAAGCAACTGAAACCAACATCTTGTACTTGAAAATTCAAACAATGTGAACAGCATATATTTTTAGGTCTTGCAGTTATTTACTGAAGTCCATTGATAATTGACAAAAGCCTTGAAAAGTTCTCTTTTGTATTGTTTAAAAGATGTAGCGAAATTTGAAGATCCTGAGAACAGATTTATTGTAAAAGAGATCATCAAAGAAATTGGGGAACCTCGGAATTATGGTTTGACTGATGAAGAAAAGGAGAATTTGGAACGCAAAGCAGCTGAAGAACGCCTTGTCAAAGAAGCTCAAGAAAAAGCTGAACGAGAGCGTAAGGAAGCTGAGGAAAGGGCCGAAAGGATGGCAAATTGGGAAGAGTGGGTAGGTTAATACATATTTTCAGGAAACCATTATTATTTATGTGTTTTAGATGCAATCTGTTATATAAATACACTTGGAAAGTGTGGCATAAATTCGCTAGTTCCTTGTATCATACTTTAGATTGGGTTAGATTGTCTTCACAGTGCATTTTGAGGCCCGGGCTAGAGAATATAGTCTTTTTTTTATTACAGACATAGCATTATTTTTTTTTTGCATGTTGGTATCAGCATGTCTTTAAAATACTTTTATGATACTCTTGTTGTTGTTGCTGCGTTGTAGATCTTTTATTTTACCATTTGTAAATATCCACTATAATCAATGGTTTTTCCATAACCAGTCTTTCAGGACTTTTGCATTTTCCTCACTTTACTTCTAAGCAGCTGACCAAGTCTTAATTATCATGCCTTTCAAATAAGATTTTTAACTCTTAACACTGATCAATATTCCAGTCTGCATTGCAGAAAGGTTTCTGAGCCTGTGAGAGAAACACCTTTAAGAGCTGAGTCCTCAGTTCAGTGAGGACTACCTGATGCAGTCTGAAGGATGCTTTTTGTTTGCTAATATTTAAATAAGCACTTGGTATTTACAAGTACCTAACCTCACAGGTTTTGCACATGATGTTTTTCCTCATTTACTTTGCCACAAATAAGGACATTTTAGGTAAATAACCTGAAATGCATACTATAAGAATGTTCTTGTTCACACCCAAAGTCAGGTTGTTTCACCAGAAGGCAGTTCTTTTATTGTCTTCTGGAGCTATTTAAAAACAAACTGATCATTCCACAAAGAAATCATTTTCTTACATTTGAATGCCTGCACACATCTATGGGGAAATAATACCCTGAATTTACTCACTTCTAAAGAAGCGTTTACATTGCTCTGATGTTGGCTTGTCAATGTTTTCTTTGTTGTCTCTATGCTTATTTACAATTTCATTCAACATTATATAGCATTTTGTACTCTCCATAAATTTGTCTAAAAGATTCGTAAGAGTAGTTAACACATTTTTAGCTATACTCAATCCAAATCCATCTAACTTTCAAGGGAGCAAACTCTGCATTCAAAGCTAAAGTAAGTGCTTGAATAAAATGTGTGCTTAAGTTTATCCTTTTAATTAGGCAGATGCTCAGGAAATCTAAGCGACCTATTCATTTGCTCTTGAGACTGTAGATTAGCTGCTGTCTCTGAGTACTGACCAAAGACCATGTACAGGGTTTATTCAATTGCAATCCTGAGTGAATAAGGTAAATACCTTTTCCAGATATTGCTATATCGGTTTTATCTGAACATTGCTTTTGTGTTATGCCTTGAGTATAGAAAAGCAGTCTTCAGAGTATCATCTGCTTGCTGTATCTATGTATGACTCAGGCTACTGATGAATACCATGAGAGAAGAAAGGACAATAAAAAAACTACTGCAAGTATACATGCTATTAAGTGCTATAAAATGGAAGAAAGAAAAACTTGCAGCAGTTTTATTTCCCCACCTCTACTACTTTTTGAGTGTAATCATTGTATTTGATTTAACCTGAACTCAAGAATAAATTTAACTAGTATAAACAGATGTAATTCACTGTGGTTTTAGTTTAGTTAACTCTCTTCTACCTTGAAAACTGACATAAATGAAATAAAACCAAAACAGAGCAAAGAAACCAAACCACAAACAAACACAATACAATTTACAGTTATTTAGAGAGTCAGGGCTCTCTTCTGAGTAAAACTATTCTCCTTCCCCTACAATTCAAAGAACCCTCAAAAAACCATCTGCATTTGCAACAGTAACTTCAATTTTTGAAGCAATGCAGTGTATTCTAAACATTTTGCCAATTACCTTACCGGAAACAAGACCACTGGAAGACTTCAGAATAAACCTCCTTTTAGGTGTTTAATAAAATACTTTTACTAAGGAGATTACATCAGCTTTCATCATGTTCAATTCTTTGTGCTCAGTGTGCCATGTGCTCTAAACTTATTAAGCAGTTCATATTTTTTCCTGGAAAGTTGTGCATTTTAAAGTTCTGTCCACAGCTTCTAACACTACTTTTTTCTCTAGGCCACCATTATTATTTAGTCAAGTCTATTTAGTAGATGTTGTAAACCTTATTCTTTATGATTTTGTTCATTATTTGTAGAATAAACATCTGGAGGAAGTAAAAAGACAAGAACAGGAGTTGTTGGAGGCCCAGTCCATTCCACTACGAAACTATTTAATGAAGAATGTCATGCCAACACTTATGCAAGGGATAAATGAATGCTGTAGGATCAGGCCAGATGATCCAGTCGATTTTCTGGTAAGATGATTGCACGTTTTTTTCTTAATTATGTTTGAAAAATCTTAATTAAAATATTCCTGTGGACTCAAAGAATCTCTGTTAACATAAGGACTTAAATTATTTTTGCCCACTGTCATGATAACAATTAATTAACGGATAGTGTCTGCAATTCTGGTGAGCAGTAATCACTGTGAAAACTAAAAACCCTGCAACTACTCTTTATGGGATCAGTTGATACTGTGTATCAAGTAAAGGTGTAATCCTGCTTTGCTAACAGTAACAGGACAAGAACCACTACCAGAATCTGTTTCTCTTGGTTTGTGCATTCTGCACATCTTACATAGCCTGATAAGTCTGGTGTGACACAGAGGCCTGCAGAAAGGGGGACATGAATGACTCTCTATTCTGCTTACACCCCTTTGGGCACAACAGAACACATTACTGTAATGATGACTGAAAGCTCTTCATTAATTCCCTTCACAATACACAGATAAATTAATAAGTAAGTCCTGTAAGACATTAAGAGGATAATTCTAGTTGCCAAGGTCCTCAAAAATTTCCCTAGTTCAACTTTCAGGGTCAGCATTGCATTCAGACAAGAATTCCGATGCTGTAAAGTTATTGCTGTACTGCTGTTCTCCCTGCACCTCCTAAGGAAGTTATTAGCAAGTTATCACCGTTTTAATGAAAAGAAATATTTTTATTAACCAAGGAAAAGCTGAAAATTAAAGCATCAGTGTTGCGTGCCACTTCAGGCACTAAGGAATGTTTTAACCTTTTTGCTTACTGATGAGTGACAACTACCTGTAGCTGTGGGAGCATGAGATCTTCTCTTCTAACTGCATAACTTTTAAAGATCTGTATTCTCTCCTCTTCTGGGTCCAGAAATCAGGCCCTAGGGTACTCCCTAGGATTTTCCATGGAGTGACAAACACCATCATAAATAGCTCACTTCCTTCTCTTGCTCACGCTAGAGATGGGGTGACTGCTACCAAGAGGCAGAATGGGGTGGATGGGATTTTGGATGGTGTTTGTGGGGAAGAGGTTTCTCTGATGTATCTGCCAGAAATTACATTTTATAGCCATTTTATACTTGCTGTGATTTTGTTTAAAGCAGTTATCCACTATATTTTTGTTATTTTGTATGAATTTTAAAATTGGAGACTTGAAAATAAGTGTAACTTTGAAACTCTTCTGTTTATAGGCAGAATATCTCTTCAAGAACAGTCCTGATATTGAGTGAGATAAACATTAAATCCTAACAGCTTTTGAAATTGTGAAGTAGAAAGGGAGAACATTCCTAATGCATTTTGAATAAAAATACTGAGTTTCTGATTTTTTTATTTACTCTTATTATGTAATCTCCATTTTTATTTCTCATACTCTATTACCATGTTGTAGTGGGGGTTTAATATTCCTTCTACAACAGCACCATTTACTGCACATATTAATACCTTTACGCATCTGTATTTCATAAGTCTATTTGAAACTGTGAACCGTAAGAATCTGTTCTCTCTCCAAAATTTTCTTCCTGGATTTTTTTCAGTTATGCATTCTATTTAAGCAATAAGTAGAAACAAATTGTGCTGATCTGTAGCAGATATAGGAGGCTAGCCTGAGGAAAAAAAATTTCTTAAAAAAAATGTTTTCACTGAAAAAGGAAATAAATAGAAGCAGCAAGCTCTCTTACTTCCCCTCCCAGCTACCAAGAGACAAAAAGTTACACAACATTGTCTTCTTGTGCTGCACCGAAGACTGACTGGTAAACAGTTTTCCAGCACAGGTATGTGATAAAACCTGTGTTTTTCTTTGGAATCAAACAAATGTGTGTAGTCCTCATTTAATTCTCTTTATCATTCAATATTTGATAAGTTTTTTATAGAATCTTGAAGAAACTAGGCTTTCCAGCATATGTCTGTCATTCCCTTTCTATTGACTTCATATAACTCTCTCAGAAACGGCCACTATCTATGCTGATTGAGCTGAAACTGATAGCATATTTGGTGTAAAACAAATACAGGATTTTGTCTAAACAGAAAGCAAGGACTCTTTGGGAGAAGGGGGCGGGGAAAGAGGCAGAACTGAAAGAATGGTGATCTAGAAACATTTTACACTTTTTTTTTTAATCTGTTACCTTTTGTATTAAAATTTTAGATGTATTAATGCCCAATGTGCTTATTCAAATATATTAGTATTTCTACACAGAAACAGTCTTATTTCATCTGTTTTCACATGATCACAGAGCCAAGTCAGTGATGAGAGCCAGGACCAGAGTTTAGAACCATCATCTACTCTGAAGAATCAGGCTTCTTTCACATCTAAATTTCCTATATGCTGCTAGTGCAAGTTACCGTTTATCATGTGAGGCAGTTATATCAGAAGACTGAATATTCGGTAATTTTAGAGAAATTTTTAGTTTGAATCCTGTTTTTCAGAGTAAAAATGAAAATACGACACTAAAAATGTCATAGAGCAGGGTTGTTTTTTTTTTTTGTTAGAGTTGCTTTGTAGGTTTTTTGTGTAGAGTTGCATTTACTTTTCTAAGAAGAATGTTTTGCGCGGATGTGTAAAGAGTGTGATTTTTTTTTTCTTTAAAATTTTCTAACACTTTTGCAGTCTATTACCGGCAAGGCTTTCAAACCCAATTTTTAGAAAAGAATCTCTGCTCTCTGCGGGGCATAAAAACCCAACTAAGCCCGATACCTTCCCGTGCTTTCCCAGGGGCTGCCGATGGGGGCTGGGCCGCCCT
>NW_010540957.1:0-12068 GCF_000687285.1 Phaethon lepturus
AAGGATGGAGATTCTCCTTGGCTCTGTTTTTCTTGTTAATATATTTATAAAAACCTCTTTTGTTATCCTTTACGACCATAGAGCTAGATTGAGCTCTAGCTGGGTTTTTGCCTTTCTAATTTTGTCTCTGCTTGACCTAACGAGATCCTTGTACTCTTCATGAGTTGCCTGCCCCTTCTTCCAGAGGTGATAAACTCTCCTCTTTTCCCTGAGTCCCAGCAAAATCTCCCTGTTCAGTCAGGCCGGTCGTTTTCCCCACCAGCTCTTCTTACGGCACATGGGGACCGCCTGCTCCTGTGCCTTTGAGATTTCCTTCTTGAAGACTGTCCAGCCTTCCTGGACCCCTTTGTCCTTCAGGACTGTCTCCCAAGGGACTCCCATAACCAGTGACCTGAACAGGCTGAAGTCTGCCCTCCAGAAGTCCATGATAACAGTTTTGCTGACCCCTCTCCTTACTTCACTCAGAATTGAGAATTCTATCATGTCATGGTCACTAAGACCAAGATGGCCTCCAACCACCACATCTCCCACCAGTCCTTCTCTGTTTGTAAACAGCAGGTCAAGCTCACTTACCAGTTGTGTCAGGAAGTTATCTTCCACACACTCCAGGAATGTCCTAGATTGTTTCCTCTCTGTTGTGTTATACTTCCAGCAGATGTCCAGTAAATTGAAGTCCCCTACAAGAACAAGGGCCAGCGATTGCGAGACTTCTGCCAGTTGCTTATAGAACAGATTTTTTTTTTTAATTGCCTTTTTATTTTATTCTTTTGATAGACATAAATGGAAAACAACAGGTGTTAGTTTTTGGAGTACTTGAAAAAAAATCCATTTGTCCTGGTGAAGTCAATTGATGAAGAAGAGTGGGAGGCAAGCATTCTCACTTCAAAAGTAGGTACCTTGGTCACAGATTTACTCGGCACAGTGTCATGATTAACTTGTGAATATAACAGGAATATTCACACAAGTCATAAGCCTTCCCATGATCATTCATCTGCTCATGCCTGCCCACCTGGATGGGTTCCCAACAAGCTAATGGTATCCCTCTCCAAAGAACTTTGAAGAACTGAATTGTATCAGCCCTCCTTGGGACAGCTTTGACTAGCAAGCATCACCTGCTTGGAAAAACTTGGAAAAAGGACCAAAAAAAAGACATCACTGCCTCCTTCATCTTCCTCTCAATCAAGGCATGGGTAAGAGCAGGTTAGAGGAAGCACTGGTCCTCCCAGCAGAGGCATCACAGCCTCCCACAACCTGACCCTACAGCCCGAACTGGGCAGGTAGCTGGGGGAGAAACACCTTACACTGCTTTGGAGTGTGTTTGCTGCCTAGGCAGCACTAACACAGAGAGCAAGATCCATGTGTGTTGGAGCAGATGCAAGGAGGAAAATTTTTCCTTGGTTTGCAACTGGATTGTTTTCCAAGGAAGCAAATCTTGTCAGAAAAACACAAAGAGATGTAGAGAAACATAAAAGGGGTAAAATTCATCCCCGCTTTCCTGCCTACCCTCAGATGGAAGTTAAAGTGCAGATAGTTCATTTTATTTCTTTACACATTTGAAGACAATAACCAAGCTGCAAATAGTGGGCTGGATGACAAAGACTGCTGACTCTCTAAACCTTTTTCCCACAGTTTCACATGAGCTCACTGCCTGTGAAGAGGCTGTGGTAAGAACGGTCCAGCCTCTTGTCTTTAAAAAACACCATTGGCATAGGCTCCCCAAAATAAAAATACTTATTTCTCAGTTTAATTGCACTGTAGTGGCTCTGCTACCTGCCTTCCAAGAATACTCTAGCAATGACTAAAACAGACTTTTGCTGACTACTTTTCTGGTGTAAACCTTCTTTCTCAGTGAGGAAACAAACAAAATGGAAAGATTTGAAGACTGTTTTCTTTCTTTTTAGAGGCACAAAGTAATACTTAGGCTTGTAGTCCATGTAGAATTAAAAATCACAGCAATGTTTTTCACAAATGCTACAAAATCTTGAGTTCACCTTTTCTTGAGCAGGAGACAGATATTTATATTCGGACATTTGTATCTGTTACCTCAACTAGTTGACTTGGTTATTTATTATGGGGAGGAGAGGTGTCTTTATTTTTAATCTTGTGCTTTAATACGAATGAAGAACCACGTCTCCTTACTTCAGAAAATGTAGACAGCTAGACAGACAGGAGAAGTTTCTTCGCTACCTGTGCAAGGAAGTGTCATTTTCTGGTAACTGTGGGATTTAAGGCTCTAAACGGCAACATCTAGAAGATGCACGCAGCTGCCCAGCTCTGCCTTGCTCTCTCCCTCTCTGCACTGATAACAAGGCTTCAGATACTTAGCTACCTGAACTTCTGGTTCAGCATCTCCAACACAGAAAAAGCAGGCCCCTAAGCTGCCGGGTTTCTTTATATCCTGGCCTTATCCATCAGAAAAAGCCCTTCTAAGCTCAAGCCAAATTAACTGGTATGTCGTCTTTTTTTTTTTTTTCTTCTCTGTCTACTGCCCTCCTTTACCTCCTCCTCTCTGTCCAAACAATGTGTGAGCAATATGAAAAATGTGGCTTTGGCATCTTTTGTTTCTAATATGATACTGTTTCCCTGTGTGAGTTTCCTTTTTCAAAATTAAAGTCTTGAAAAGCGACCAACATCTGAATGTGTTTTTCTTCCTCAAAATTTGATAAGCATGTGGAAAGGACTCACTGTGGTGGGACTGAATTAATTCTTGGCCTGTGGTTATTCTACTTTAGTAAAATGAACACCAGAAAAGTCAATAACTTATTGTGCGAGAATCAACTTAAATATGAGGATCATATTTGATTCTCATAAAAGTACATGAATTTTTTAAAGTCTAGTTTAAATAGAGCTCTGTGTTAAGCAATATATATTACAAAATTGAAAAAAATGCCTTCTTTCAGAAAAAAAAAAGACAGCTCATATGAATGCTAAGTTCTAAGCATTCAGAAAAGAAAGTACACCATCTACCAAGGTCCGATGGAGCCACATATTCATGCAGTTTTCCCTGCTAAGGGTTGCTCTTTGGCCCTCTCTTGGATACTCACAGAAGGGAAATATAAATAAGCTGAGATGTATTATCCAGCCCAAAGAACTTAATAAAAAACTCAGGGCAGAAAAGAAGGTTTCTGCAGGGAGATAATGTGGTGATTACTGCCTTTGGAGAAGAACATGTGGGCTTACATGATGAGAAAAAGGAGAAACCGCCAGCAGGGAAAGGATGTCGGCTTTGAAGACAGTTACTCTACAGTGTAAAACAAAACAAGGCGTGACGCAAGTGGCAAGGAGGGTGACATACAAAACTAGCTGCAAACAGACACGTAGTAAGAATGGTATTATAAAATCCAGCAACTTGAGCTTGATAGTTTACTTGAGGCCAGAAGACAAAGGAAAAATTCAAACATGGTTGTATAACTGTTGCAGATAGAAACCCATATTTATGTGGGGAAATGTAGAGTGTACAAAACAACACGAAACCTGTTAATGCACAAAATATTTTGGCAAGTTTATGTTTTTCTCTAGCTGTATGCAGCCATCTTACTTTATGAAAGAGAATCTGCAGTTTGCACTACAGCTCCAGGATAGCGATTAGTAGAAAATTGTTGTTTCACATGGCACTTGTTATT
Organism: Phaethon lepturus; assembly: GCF_000687285.1. Lineage (NCBI taxonomy): Eukaryota > Metazoa > Chordata > Aves > Phaethontiformes > Phaethontidae > Phaethon > Phaethon lepturus. The sequence goes on from NW_010540957.1 coordinate 3,624, forward strand.
AATGATTATAGTATTTGTTTAATGACTACTCTTCTATTTTTTCCCACGTTCCTATGACAGCAATTGTCACATTGTTTATAGGTATTGTGATTGGGGATGTTAATTTTAAAGGGTGTAATTTACTTCTGATTACTATATTGTGTCACATGAATGACTATACTTCATCATGGTGTACAGTACCATGGCAAGAGAAAGCAGCTACTGCCTCGCCTGAGGCTGGGTGGAGGGGAAGAATATTAGATGTTAACATGAAGGAAAGCTTCTGTTTAAACACAATCGCTTGCTTGGAATAGAGCATTCTCAGATGGTCATTGTGTAGTGAAGATAGAGACAAACTGAAGAGAGTGTGGAATTACGTGTCTTCATAAAGATTGTTTTTTAAATCCTCAAAAAGAATTTAAATCCTCAAACAATGCCTCAGTCCTCAAAAGTTGCCTACAATATGGATGTAACTGGGATAATATATATTTATTCATATACAGTAACACAGGCAATACTGCATGACTACTATGTACCATTACAGTGTTATGTGAGGCACCTGAGTTACTCTTTTATGTCGATTTTTTTCTATTTCCTATTATAAAGTATATATCATCCTAGGTTAACAAGATCTATATTGTATTTTACTCTCCTATATTATATAGGCTATATTACAGATGGCTACACTATCTACTCCGTTATCCTAAAATGTGAAGTACAAAAGCTGAGAAGTTTCTGAAATAGCTATTTTGCTCGTACAATCCAGTCTCTTTAGCAAAATTCTTTCAGATTTATGCCAGTCATGAGTGTAGAATTTTTTCTCATGATGCTTACTCCAGCAGAGAATGAGAAAGAGCGAGTGAGCTTGGATTCCTGTCACTTTTCTCTCTTCCAGCTGTATACTGAAACAGTAAAAAACAAGTCATAGTATTACAATTATCCTGCGGCCTTGGGGAACAGCATATTGACCCTTTCCATTCAAGTAGTGGAACAGTGACGTCAGTAATGACGCATTTCCTTTTTTAATGGAACTAGAGCAGTCTGCCATAAAAATGTCACCTGATCTTCTCAGCCCAGCATGGCACCCAATATCTCAGGCCATTATGTATATGCAAGTTTTAGCAAATTACTTTAGCACTATACCGAGGTGAAAGAAATACTTTAGAACTCTGTGCTTTCCAAAGAATTTTTTAAAACATCCTTTTCACCAAGCCTAACTCTTCAGGCTGGTAATACTGATGAGCTATTAGCTAACAATGTTTAAGATGAAAGAATAAATTCCAGTGAAGGCCACATACAAAGCTGCTAAATCATTTGAAATATTAAGAGCTAACGGAGTAATACACTGAAGAGTAAAATAATCAATAGGGTTAAAGAACTTTATGTTTTGCTGTTCCTTTTTAGACTCACACAGCTGTTTGACATACAGCTGTGTATGTGGCTGGCTGCTACCTCTGCATATGAAATATCATTATGTCTCTCCAAAAGGCCCTTCAGCAGGCAAAACTGCTGACATGCATGTAAAGACAGCAACAAGCACAAGGGTATCACTTGAGGGCCTTTAAAAACACAAGTACCACAAAACCCTAACTTGCTCAGTGATAAAGTTAGAATTAGACAAAAATCCTGTGGATGGGAACAAAGGAACTGCCTATTTTTTCCTATTTCAAGTTCAAGATGGACATAAAATGAGATGCCTAAGCTATGGATCCCCATAACCACCATAACATATAATAACAGCAGGGCAACCTGGCAATGAGAAAAGAATGAGTCTTGCTAATTTCTTAAAAATTTTTCACTTGAAGTTGCCCACCATTCAGTTCAGGCAATTAGCAGTGGTAAAAAATGATGGAGGAAGAAGTCTCAGAGAAAAGAGGTAGTAAAATATAAGAGATTGATTAAGTGTCTTGAAAAGCATTGGCAATGGCTGCACTGAAGTAAAAGGATGAAACATAAATCCAAAATTAACTATGTATTTTGTGAGGTACTGCCAAACCCCTTTGAGATACAAGCAAAGCAGCTACTGCCAAACAACTCTGGAGAACTTCCCTTTCCTCACATAATTGTGGGATGGGATATTTATCTCAGTAAAGGCTGTTGAGTGCAATTACGGTGTGTATACTTTCAGGGTATTTCCTTAGTACTGGAACTTTCTAACAAAAGGGTCTGGAAGACCTTGACCACTGCAGCACTATCACTTTTAAAACCTGGTCAAATGGGTCTGCAACTAGTGAGAAAATATGTCCTTTGGTTTAGCATTTTATTTGCTTGATATTTTTCACAGAAAATTGAGGTTGCTGAAGTAGGTTTTTTTCTTTTCTTCGTTTATAGAAAAACACGTGGTTCTTAACAATTAAAGCTCAGCAACTGGAAACAGCTGGGCACCTTGGATGGCATTTGTTTCAAGAATAAGACACCCAAATTCATGTTCATGTTCAAGTTCTCATTACAATTAATACAGGTCTAGGGCTCAGTTCAGGTGCCTAAATGTGGACTTCTAGCGCTCTTTGAGTTATCTTAGGATATCCAAAATACCCACTCAAGGGTTGCAGATATGAATGCAGTCGGTGGAGTCTAGCAAGCAATTCAGGTTTCCCTAAAGGATACAACTAGGACTGAGATTAGTTTTTTAAACAAAGACACAAAGTGTAATTCAAGAAGACCTAGGTTACCCCTCCTGTCCTTCAGTTACCTGTGTAGAGGGGTTCTGGTCTTTCATAGGTCCCACCTCACACCTGACTGTGAATGTCACAGAAACTCTAGGATATCTCAAAAGGCACAATGCACCTCTGTCAGGGCAAGATCTCCATTGACTATAGTGGGAGCTTAGATAGCTACCTTGCATGTAGACCCCCAGTACCTAGACACATTTCATAGGGGTCATAGTCACAAATGGATTCCCCATCTGCAGCTGTGGGTGGAAAAATCTTTAATTCACATAAACCTGAAATGCAGGCTTCTGAAGCACAGTACTGCTGGTGTGATCACACTTTGCTCGAATTTGATTTTCTCTTGCTTTGTTGTCGTGAAGACAAGAGAGTTGGTAAGTGGCATTCTCAGGACTATTTTTCAGTTAATCTCAAAAGTGGCCCTTTTTTGTTGCTGACTTATCCAAACTGGAGATACAAAGAAATGGCAGTACTATTTGCCTGGTTCCTCTCAAATGTAGCCTTTGGATGATTTCTGGACTAGCTTTAACTGGAGTACGTGTTGGGCTTTTTTTTTTTAATCAATCAGAAAAGGTGAGAGTCATAGGCTTGGTACTCTTCTGCAGTAATAAAGCTGTCCTTAGAAGAGCTATCAGTGTCCCAGCAACAGCCATTTGTGTCCAAGCAACAGCCTCACTCACTCTGTTCTTTGACCTCTTTTCTTTAAGTGACTGAAAATGTTCAAACAATGATAAATAGGAACATTGTAAATCCCCTGAAAAATGTTGACATTGGTGGGCATGGAGCTCACAGTGTGAAGGTCAGGGTGCATGTGAGTCTTACCTCAGGCAATAACGCTGGCTCTCACAGCGCTAACATCAACCATGGCATTAACAAGGCAGCTGCACAAAAATGTCCTTTATCCGGCAATAAATGACAACACAAATGCCTGAAGACAGGTTCTGGGAGCTTCTTCATACCAGTGCAGATTGTGAGGCTCATGCTGATACTCAGGACCACTACCTGTGCACAAAGGCAGAGCTAAGGAGATCTATCAGCCTCTTTTCTAAGATGGTTGTTAGCAGAGGCTTCAGTAAAGTACTCTGAGAGCTATGAATTCGTATCCAGTGCCTGCCGCTGCAGCTTTTTACAGCGGAGATCTACCTGACCTGCTGTCTCAGTGCTGAATACTATTGAGCTGAAATGTCAAGGCTTCAAGTGATTCAAAGAAATCCAAACTTAAGAAGTTCAAACTTAATAACATCAAAATGTTATTAAGCAGACGTCTTTATTAAAGCGCCGGGCGCATGGGGGATATCTCCTCCTAACATGCGTGCCTCGTGTTACAGCGTCTGATTTACATAGAGTACATACATTCGTATTCATTGCAATTGTTAGCATATTCATGACGTTTCTGAGAAATGTTTAACATACTCAAATGTCCCTGGCGCATGCGCTGTTAAATGACCTGGTGGTCCTCTGGTGGTCTCTGGTGGGTTTTTGCAGTACTTGGTCCCCTTAACTTGTCTGTCCTCCAGAGGAACTCTTTTCTTTGGCTCTTTCCACTTGCTTAGCTTGTATTTTATCACTGTACTGGTTCTTATCAGTTCCTGCGAGTTGCTGGGTTAAGACAAAATAAGTTCTCCGCAGTAGTTTACCTTACACAATCCTCGCATACAAAAGGAAGTTTACAAAACTCACATCTGATTGATTAGACATGATAAAACCTTCTTGCTTGTCTCAGATTTTTGTTTCACAAGCACATTACAGGGTTTTGCTTTGTGAAGTTCACATCCTTCCTGGCTAAAATTTGCTGCTTGAATAACCCGTAGGCGAACAAGTTTTTAGCAATATGAGTGATGCTATATCAATGCTTAATGTGCAAATGTCTTGTCTGTCACTAATTTTAGCTCTGATGTTTATGCCACTTCATCAAGCTAGTTGCCATATATCTAGGAGAGGTGGGAGATACCCGATTCTGTTCCTAAAGCACTGTCATTGATTGTCAATGTAGATGAAGAGGTGAATTTTTGAGCTTCATTTGGAACACAGACTTCTTTAATGAGGGTTTTGGAAATTAGAATCCAGTCTAGTTTTACTAAGCAGGATGATAGGATACAAGCAGTCTTAAAGGCTTTAGTAATACATGGCCTGCTACATGTTTAGTCTTTTTCAAGACTTTCCATAAGTTAAAATTTTATTCACTTGAGAGCCAAGGGCATTTTCTTTGACTTGATCTCATTAACAGAAGTGAAATAAAAAAATACTTGAAAGATAATGGGGGCATGCATTGCTGTTTAAATTGCAGAGCTACCAGAGCCTCAGTAACATGGCTAGAAATGAAAGAACATAGTGAAAAAACCATAAAGCCATAGAAAGAGAGGTCAAGAAGAGGGACAGTTTACTGATCATGAATAAAAAGCAGTTAAAAAAAGAAGGAAGAAATGCAAAAGGAAGTTAATTAAAACTGGCATGACTACTATATGTAAAGAAAGTAAAATAGCATCACGTACATAATTCATAGAGCAGTAAGAATGTAAGCCTTCCTGTTTGCACTTTATCTTTTTTTACATAAATATTTTAGAAACAGTTCTTATTTTTTTAGTCTTAGCATACCACAGCTGTGCATACTGAACAAAGCAATAGAGACCAGTTACATGCTTTTACCTATGCATGTGCTTTCTGCCTGGTTAATGCCTTCTTACAGCACTGCTGTTCTTTAGCACCACTGGCTTTTATCCGAGAACAGCACCATAAGCCTCCACATGACGCTTCTACTCCTATGGTCACCAACGCCGTCCTACTCGATCCACTTCAAATTGCAATTTAGGATGGTTTGGAACCGGTAAGCTGCTGCTCAGTTCTGTTTGATGTTGAGCTAATAATTCCAGGAGCACACAATCAAGGATTTAACAAATGAAGCACCACAAGACGGAGATGATGGTATAACAAGCATGTCGAGTGCATAGGATAGTCACAGGATACCAGTGATCTAAGTCAGTTGCTCAGCTAGTCTCTCCCCTGCCACAGGAAAACACAATATTGCTAGCAGGTGTTCAGCATTTTCCTATAAACCCATCTTTCCTTCTCCAGCATTTTCACTGTGTTAGTATTTCACTTATTTCTCTCAGGATGAAATTACTTTTATATCAGCTGCATTTCAAAAACCTGGAGTTATTCTTCCTCCATCTCACTTATTCCAGGAAGGGAAAAAATACCTCATAACAGAGTTATCATTTGAGCAATGTTCTTCTGGTACAACCCAACTAAAAAAAAAAAAAAAAAAAAAAAAGCACAGGGTGTATCTTGGAAATCCACCAATAGAACTGAATCCATTAAGAAACAGTCTTGGAATTAGTCTAATTCACATAATACATCTAAACATTTCTCTGTATTTCCACACATGAAGAGTGGCAAGTTCCAAGGAATTTAACGGTACGTTAAATGCCTTCCATTAGTTATTTTTTCCCTTCAGGTCATCCTAAGTGGCTTTACTAACAAAAGATTACAGTTACTATGTTTTTCACATTTGAGATAAAGGCTGTGGTTAATTAACGTGTTGTCTTAGTAATGATCAACTGTTTGTGACAAATTGAAGACCATTCCACCATTATTTTTACAACAATAGATGTCAGCAGTTTGATACTAATAATTCTCATACCACAAGTGGCACAGTAACTCACTTATTAAACGAGCATTAATTTAAAAGAATGCACTGTGGTCAAGTTTCAAGTAAACAGAACACTTCCTAAAGTATAAAGAACCAGAGGAAAGGAAGAGTTGTCCTGTTTCCTGGTTATGCTTGTGACTATTTCTTTGCCCAAAATTGACTTGACTGGTGAAAGGAAAAATATTCAGGTTATTCAGTAACACAGGACATTGCACTTGGAGTCCTTGATTCAATGGACACAGAAATATTTGGGCAGATATTCCAGCAATCTAGGTGAACATGTTAAGAGAACATCTCATTGTGAATCAGTTTATTATGCATTTACATAATTCTATTTTTTTATTCTTCCCAGCTAGTTGTCATATTGCAACTTGATAACGTAATACAGAAGTCCAGCAGAGCAAAGGCAACCAGAGAGATCTTTCATTTATTCCTTAATTTAGTAAAACCTTTGTTAAATTTCTGCACCACAATGTGACTTAGTTTCTCACTAATATACTTGTTTAATGCTGACACTGAATTTTATTAAAAAATGAACATTTTCCAAAAATCCAAAACAATTTCAACAAAGGAAAACATAAAATTCTTGTCATATTTTTAATGCTTTTTGTTTGTTTGTTTAGTTTGCTTTATTTTATTTTAAGGTTTCAGTCATCAAATGATGGGACAGAAAATACATCATATGGTTTTCATGACCAGATGTGTATCATATGTAATGCTTACTAGACACTTCAAATAAACAGCCTACCCACACTGCCCAGTGGATACCTAGAAATAAAAAGTCTTGCAGAATGCAAAATGCTACACAAACCTTTTGCAAACAGAAAAAAGGGAATCCTGCCAGCCTCAGTTGTTAGAAGATAATACCATTTAATTTGGCATTGACAAGGCACACATCATTTAAGACACTCCTATTTATAGAAACTTGGGGTGACTTATCATAGCATCATAGAGTATATACTTTCATACACAGAGTACATGAAAATTCTTATCTCTATCATTCTGCTATTTTTTAGAATTTAAATAATTTATTGTAAACTGGCCATGTAATTTTCCAGTTTGTCATTCTTATGGGCTTCCACAGAAAATCAAATACATGTAGATTTTTTTTTCAGGAGATACTTTTTTCTAATTAAAAAAAAAAAAGTCTGTCCATGTTTACCTCTTCAGTGTTTCTGGAGTCACTAGAGGACCTTAAAAAGGTTTTGTTTATTATGTTTAAGTATACGTAGTAGATGCCCCATCCCTGGAAACGTTCCAGGTCAGGTTGAATGGGGCTCTGAGCAACCTGGTCTAGTCGAAGCTGTCCCTCATTGCAGGGGGGGTGGACTAGATGGCCTTGAAAGGTCCCTTCCAACCCAAAGATTCTGTGATTTAACCAGAGGATATCTCTTTTCCAACAAATTATTTCCTTTCCTCAATGACAAAGGTCTTAAAAGTCTTTGGTTTTATTGCAGTAAATCCAGAAGCTTGCTTTCCATTACACAGTATATCCTACCTATTAGATGAGAATTGCACAAAAAATCTTTCAGAAGAAATAGAGGCAAAGGAAAGGAAGAAGCTATTTCTCACAAAGGTAATCTGTCAACTGAAACTAGAAAGGAGTCTTAACATGGAAATGTTTGTAGTAACCTGCAAACTTGGTGCAAAATATCTTTACTTCCTCCTCCAGAATATCCTAAGTAATAGTAAATGACTATTTTAGCTAACGATGCCAAATAGTCTTTTGAATTTGTAACTGTAACAGTGCTCTTCTGATTTATATAAAACAAGCCAGGTTTGCAGGGAGAAGCAGCGGGCAGTATCTTTTATGGAAACAGGGAATAATATGGGAAGGTGGATAAGGTTTTCAGCACTGAGAGAGCAGATGAGGAGGATAACAGAATTTACCTACCCTAACAGAGACTTACTTCTCCTTCTACAGTTTGTCATTTTCCTGATTTTCCCCTTTGGTATTTTTCTGCTCAGCTTTAGCACCATAGAGAATTAAAACCAGAAATCAAGTTAGACTCCAGAAAAAGGTTTTCAGGTTCTTATTTTTTTACTGGTTGGAGCTGGTTCAAGCAAGTACATTGCAATAGCAACATGAAAAAAAACCTCTTTGAGTTAATGTACATTTAATTAATACACAGGGACCCAAAGGGAAAG
>NW_010540957.1:12099-25300 GCF_000687285.1 Phaethon lepturus
GGTTCTGAAATGCCACCTAATGTTATCTTTAAGTGACTAAACAAGATGCAAGAAGGAATAAAGGTCTCTGTAAGCTGTATTACTAAGAGTTGTTTCCTGTGATTTACATTTAGGGTGCTGCTTACCTCAAGAAATCCTGTGACTCAGAAACCAAACTAGTGACTCGGGGTCTGGATTCCAGCATCCTTGTCTGCATGCAGAAGTATTTTTACCCAGAACTTAATCAAGAAATGTTAATGGGTAACAAAAAAAGAATTAATTATAACAAACAACAAAAACTAGGATGGTAATTAACTCTAATTACAATCACTCTGTCTCTCTAGCAGAGAACGACAAGAGGAGTTACTTTTTCTATGAAAGCATAAATCATTTTCTACATCTGCCCTGCTCAGTCTTTTTAATGCCTGGCTCCCTCGCGTTTTTCTAAAGGATCCAGGAACCTCCCCAACTTTTCAGAAAATAGCAAAGGCCATCCTCTGGGGAACTGTCATAACAGTTTTCATTTACAATCTAGTAACAGTTTGGTGACATTTTCATATCAGTTTACTATTTTTATTTCCCCCCATTTTGTTAGTATATTTGCAAGTAGGGGGTTGTGTGTAATGTGGCTCTTTGGTTTGCGTGGAATCATTTTTGACCCATCTTCTGAAGAGCTATGACACCTTTATGATTGGAAACAGGTCACAGTTTAAGAACTACTGGTTCAGGCGTGAAAAAAAACACCTCCATTGTCTTGGCCTACTGGCACATCACCAGTTTTAACTTTTGTTGCTTGCAATCAGAATCAGAAGGTCTCACAAGCAACACATTGCCCTTGTATGAGGCTCATCCTTTAGCTTAATGCTCCGTTCTGTAGTGTCAATAATCAATCAAGTCGTGGTCTCACCTTGTACAATTCAGATAACATATCACACCCATGTGATTTCCAGTTATCATACCATTTATAATAGTATGAATGTTTCATACGAATGAGAAAAGACTTCAGTCTTATTAAAGCAAAAGCTTAACATTCACATATTCACATAATAATATCCAGATATTATGTAATCAATATCTTGAGTCCATACAATTGCTTAAAGTTTAGTATGCAAGAGGTTGATGAGCAGAAATTGGGAGTCAAATCCAGTTTAAAACCAGCAAAATACTTCTGTTCTATTTGAAACAGAAACTTCTTAGCTTGACCACTCAATGTACACCAGGACATACAGAGAAATGGGGAATTTTTACCTACATCTATTTTCCATACTCTGAAACTAATAAATGAATTGTGTAAAAAAGTTACAAAACCTACAAAAGCATGAGCACCCAAGTGAAAAGACTGAGAACTGCACCATGTCTTGGGTCCTGTCTTCAGGAATAGCATGTGCAGGATTTCAAGCATTAACATGAAAACTGGCAAACAAGGCAAAATTACATCTGCATATTTCCTTTTAAAATCCATATCACTAGGAGTGACCTTAGCTCTTCCAGCTTTTCCATGGCTTCTGATTTCATCCAGATGGCTGATGTTGTCCTTCTTGTGCAACAGCATCAGATAGACCATTGCTCGCTAAAGCGGTTTCTGCATCTGTTTTTAGGGTGGTTTGGATCTCCACCCACTGAACTTTGGGAAGGTGCTTACCCCTATGCACAAGCAATATAAGACGCAATCCTCCTGAATTGGTAGCATTTATAGGTGTGGATGTCTTCCAAACAATGAAAGACAATGGAGAATGAGAATCTAGTAAATCTCCAAGGCCATGAGACATCACAGCTTCACAATTTTCCTTACGAAAGGCAATAATAAAAAAGCGACTTCTTTCATCACATCTCAGAAAGGGCAGAAAAAGGAATCTCTTTAATAACTTCTCTTTCAGAAACGTCTCTCAAATGGAGGACATACCTTCTTGAGTTTTGCCTAATTAGGGTACTAGTTGTTGTCTTGGTTTCTGTCTTCATCAGCTGATCTTACCTTCATTTTCAGTTGTCTAAGCAGGATGGATATAGTACTGTTAAGAAGGAAATTTTCACCTACACATCAAGAACAAATTACTCTGAATACAATGCCTTTACAGTTTTACCATCATTGTTTCATTGAATTTCTGCAAGATCATTCAAGCTCCACAGATTTTGTTTAAAAAGGCTGACTTAAAAATGAATCTGAAGATTTTAAAGTGAAATTTCCATTAAAACCTCCAACACTTCCTATTTTCAAGTTAATTGTCTTAGATGAATGTCTGCTTTTTAAAGAAAATGACATTTTTCCCAATACATTTGTCAGTGACCATAAAAAACAGAGCAGAAAAAGAACAATTAAAGGACTAACCTGCCACAATATTATTATGAAAATAATACTTTTTAAAACTAGCTGAAAATAAGCACTAATGGCCCTAAAAACGATCAGCAATGAAAGCTGATACATGAAATCTTTCCCACTGGGTGTCAATATTTGTGTTGTTTTCAGGTCCTGAATAAGAAACAAAAAAATCAGGTAAACACTATATTGGTAAACCACCTTTCTTCAAATGACAGCCTTGGATTTGGTGGAAATCAACATGAATGGGTCCAAAACCCAGTAGACTATCCTCATGGTCCCTGACAAATCGGAAACACCCCAGCTGGGGAAAACATGAGCCTAACATTACGTGAGCAGGGAGGACGTGCAGGGAGGGCTTGCAGGGAGGGTCCCTCTTTGAAGGAGAGACACTCTACTGGCCAAGTGGGAGACTTGAAGTACACATAACCCAGGAGTGGTTCTGTGGTTATGTATAACTGAAGAGGAGTTAGATGGCTGGTTCCAAGTGCAGTCTATAGTGGACCAACAGCCCACAGCTAAACAACCAAAAACTCCCCCAGCGGCACTCACTGAAGGGAGGGGGTCAATAATTCAGAGGAATGGGTGGTTGCAATGGTAAGGACCAGCAGGAGGAAGAGACTTCCCCTAAAGCCTGAAGTGCCCTTGCAGAACTGCTTCACCGTTCTGCAGACTGAAGAGGAAAGACCCATCACACTAGGAGAGACGCTGGAGCTGAGTAAAGCAGCCCAATCTGCTCCCCGTGTGACAACCAGCACAACCAAGAAAAGGTGACGGGTGATAGCAGTAGGTGACTCTCTTCTGAGAGGTACGGAGGCACTCATTTGCCGACCTGGCACATTCTTTAGGGAGGTGTGCTGCTTACCAGGGGCTCGTATCAGGCATGTCACTGAGACACTACCAAGCCTTGTACAGTTCACTGACTATTATCTGCTGCTGTTGCTTCACGTGGGCACCAGTGATACAGCCAGGAGCAGTCTGCAGAGCATCAAGAAGGATTACAGAGCCCTGGCAATGGTCGTAAGGGACTCTGGAGCGCAAGTAGGTTTTTTATTTGGGAAGTCATGGCAGTCTGGTGAAGTTCTCACTGACTGGAAAACGGGAAACTTAATCCCCATTTCTAAAAAGGGAAAAAAGGAAGACACGGGGAACTACAGGCCAGTCAGTCTCACTTCTATGCCCAGCCAGATCATGGACCAGATCCTCCTGGAAACTGTGATAAGGCACATGGAAAATAAGGAGGTGAGTGGTGACAGCCACCATGGTTTCACTAAGGGAAAATCGTGCCTGACATAATTGGTGGACTTCTAGGGTGGGATTACAGTGTTGTCCCACATGACATCCTTGTCTCTAAATTGGAGAGACATGGATTTGACAGATGGACCACTCGGTGGATAAGGAATTGGCTGGATGGTCACACTGAAACTGTTGTGGGTCAATGGCTTGATGTCAAAGTGGAGACCAGTGACGAGTGGTGCTCCTCAGGGGTCGGTATCGGGACTGGCGCTGTTTAACATCTTTGTTGGCGACATGGACGGTGGGATTGAGTGCACCGTCAGCAAGCTTGCTGGTGACACCAAGCTGTGTGGTATGGTCGACAAGATGGAGGAAAGGGTTGCCATCCAGAGGGACCTGGACAGGATAGAGAGGTGGGCCTGTGTGAACCTCATGAAGTTCAACAAGGCCAACTACAAGGTCCTGCCCATGAGTCGGGGCAATCCCAAGCACAAATACAGGCTGGGCAGAGAATGGATTGAGGGCAGCCCTGCCAAGAAGGACTTGGAGGTCTTGGTTGATAAGAAGATCAACATGGCCCAGCAATGTACACTTGCAGCCCAGAAAGCCAACCATATCCTGGGCTGCATCATAAGAAAAGTGGCCAGCAGGCTGAGGCAGGTGATTCTGACCCTCTGCTCTGCGCTGGTGAGACCCCATCTGGAGTACTGCATCCAGCTCTGGGACCTTCAACATAAGAAGGACATGCTGGATCAAGACTAGGGGAAGGCCTCAAAGATATTCAGAGGGCTGGAGCACCTCTGCTATGAAGACAGGCTGAGAGAGTTGGGATTGTTCAGCCTGGAGAAGAGAAGGCTCTGAAGAGATGTATAGCAACCTTCCAGTACAGGAAGGGGGCCTACGAGAAAGCTGAAGAGGGACTTTTTACAAGGGCATGTAGTGATAGGAAAAGGAGTAATGGCTTTAAACTGAGAGAGGGTAAATTTAGATTAGATATAAGGAAGAAATTTTTCACTATGAGGGTAGTGAGACGCTGGAACAGGTTGTGCACATCCACCGTTGTGGATGCTCCATTCCTGGCCACGTTCAAGGCCAGGTTGGATGGAGCTTTGAGCAACCCGGTCTAGTGGAAGGTGTCCCTACCAATGGCAGGGGGGCTGGAACTAGATGATCTTTAAGGTCCTTCCAACCCAAACCATTCTATGATTCTAGGATTCTATGACTCTATGAATATTAGGGAGACTTTCCAGGGGAAATATTTACATGGTATTGCCATAGCTTATTGTCAGGAGGCAAAAGAGTGCATAGAAATGTTGATATTATCATTTATGAACATTTACTTGACTGGTTTTCAAGGTCAGCTCTGAGATCACTTGTGATCACTCATATTTGCATACACAGCTCTCCACATCCAGTTCTGCAAGTTCAGGCTTCCTAAACAGACTGTCATCCTTCATTGCTCCACACATAAGTGTTGTCCCTTTCACTAGTGGCAGAATTTGGAGGTTTTGTAGCCCTAAGGAGAAGCCAGTGACACAAAACCCCAGATCCCACTTGAGTGGAGCCCAGTGTGCACTCTGCAGACCGCTCACAGGCAATGTCCTCTTTGGCAGCTACCAACACCGTAACACTGCCCAGATTCTGGGAAACATCCCACTTCAGGAAGTGCCCCTTTACATCTCGAGCAGGCGGCAAGTAGTCAAAAGTGATGCCTTGCAAACCTTTTTCATCCAAAGTAAAATGTAACATGTTGCTTCCCAAAGCAAATGACAAAAATCTTACAATGCAGGTTTTTCTTAAGTCCCACTGGGGGACTCCACACCTGCACACCAGGAAGCTTGAAAGTGGAGAGAGAGAAGAGCAAACACTTAGGGACGGCCAAGTACTTCTGTCAATGGCAAGAATAAAAGAGCATCAATCATGTCTTTTTTTTTCATTTGTGCAAGTTCATCTAAACTTTCCCCTGTTGGCTTGCCACTCTTCCCCATTAAATAATTGACTTAAGAGAAGAAAACAAAAACTATCAAGAAAAGCTGAAGAGAAACATAGTTGCCTCGTGAGGCAGCATTAAGAGTTCATTCCCAGGAAATGGGTGATGTTGCTTGAAAGTGCCACCCTAAAAGTAAATCTATAGAGAAGTAGTCATCTTTCCAACTTTGGAGTTACATAGATATCTGTAAATAACTGCTAGAATTTAATATGATTTTCATCAAATTGTTTGTAAAATACTATGCCTAGTACCATTTCCTATTATCCTGTCTTTCTAATACCCACAGAAGTAAACGAAGTTCAGTTTAAAAAAATGTATGATCTGAAGAAAGTTGCTATTAGAGGATGTGTGAAGCCATTGCCGGATGATTTTTAATGTGTCAGTCACTAACAGAAACTGCTAGTAGTAATTAACAGTAACAATGAAGAATATGCTGCAACTGGTGACCAGTCAGGAAGAGCTCTTCACTGTCTCCTACACAGTCCCATCAGCGGATGCAGAGGCAGCAGTGCCACTGGGGAAAGTGAAATTCTCTGTATGGGTCATTCACAGACGGTAAGTGCACCAACGCAAGATGCTGAAGCCAACTGTGATGTAAAGCAACCCCAGGGTGCTTCCAGCCAACCAAGGGCTAAATCAAGAACCCAGGAGGGCAAGTATGACTTACAGCGCTCTGTTCTTGCCTGTACTGTGTGATGCAGAAAATATACCTCAGTTTCACTCATGGGTCTGGTATAAACATAATCAGATAATTATAAATCTACCTTGCTGAATGGAGGAAATAGCGCAAACTCTGCTTTATCTACCTGTGCATACAAATAATTGCATGCTAAAAGTATGGGGAAAATATTAAAAGAATGCTCATTTTCCAGTGAAGACATGTTCCTCATTGTTGAGTGAATAATTGATTTTTTTTCTGCAGCATAATACAGTTATTGGAAATTGCAAGGTGATAACAGAGTCTCTCTCAGCATAAAATGGTTAGAGGATAAGAAATCAAAGACAGGAAAAGAATAACTGCTTAAGGCATAGGTCATATCTTTCAGTGTAGAATGTACAAACTACATTAACTTTGTTGTGGATCTGAAACTTTTAGTCTGCAAATAAGGTCAGATGTACGATTCCTTGAATTTAGGTGAATTCAGAGCACTGTCAAAAAAAAAAAAAGATTTGAGAAGACAGAAAGCCCACAGTCTACTACGAAATGTTTTTCCAGTTGCTCTCCATTGTCTATTTTCCATGGTTGTTTTTCACATTTGAGCAAAAATGTTGTCATGATAGGCAACACCTGCATCCCTGGGCAGTCATTCTTGGGTGACTTCTGCTGAGATCCTCTCTTCCACCAAAGAGCTACTGTCTAATTCGCTGCTCTCCTGCACTTTAACAGCCATTTATGTCTGTGCAGTCTGGCTGCAAAATACTGAAAACACCACCAGTGAATGCAGGATTATCGTTTGGCAGTATTTTGCCTACCTTTGTGCCTGATGTAGCTCATGGAGGAGAGGGAAGGAAGGGCCTGTGGCTCTGCCCTGTCAAACATCTGGAAAGTTCTGCCATTTTGGATGCTGCTACTTAGGGTGGGAGGAAAAGGGGTCTCCTCCCTCTGCTACTATCCACCCCTGTACTTTACAGAAGTGAAGATCACTATGCAAGCAACATTGAACATCAGAACATAAGTCAACAACCATAAATAAAAAGGAATTGAATAGTCTATTGGGAAAATACTGAGATGTCAGATTACTCAGACTGCAATACAATTTCTGTGTTTGACAGACCTGTCTGTTGATGTTCAGACTTGCTGCCTTTGGCAAAAGGATTAACATAAAAAAATACAGGTATACTTAGCTGCAAAATTATGTTTCTGCATCTTTTGTTTTTGTCCCCAGTAAGCTGATCTATTTGCCTTTAAGCCATTAACAATCAAGACTAACAAACCGCCGTTTCTGAAGTGCCTGAAAAAGCTCACCACTATTAACATGCACGATATTTTAGATGCTTTTGATGCCATTTCTTATTTTGCCTTCAAGTTTATTGAGCAACAAAAGGCCACATTAACAAGGCAGCGGTGAAGAAGGAAAGGGTGAGACAGAGAAAAAGTGAGCAAGCAAGTGAGCGAAAGACAGACAGACACTGGGAAAGTAAGTTGTGGCTTTGCGAATTGCACCAGTTTATTAGCAAGTGCTTTCACACACAGATTTAATATTTATGTTGCAGAAGGGGTGAGCAAAATCGCCAGAAAGGAAAGGCAACATTAAGATTGAAATCCATTAAAAAGTCATTCATTGGGTGCATTGCAAACCGGCCTGTGCAGAGGTGTTAAGCTCCGTAGCTCCTAAAAACCTAAAGAAAACATCACTGTAATCAATGAGATTTTTTTCATCAGTTTCAGCCAAAGTTGCAAAATATAAATGCCTAAATTTCTTCTTAGGCAACCTCCCAGAGCACTTGGTCATTCCCTGGTGCCAGTTCCAAGCAAAAATGTAATCAGTGCAACAGACTTCAGGAACAAGTTGTTAGCACACACACCCCATCGTTCCCTATGAAAAACACGTGAGTGACCCTTGCCTTTTTGTCTAGTGGTTCTGTGTGTCTCCAGCTTTATTTCACTCTTCAGAACTTAGGACTTCAAGATATAGTTAAGCATCTACTTAAGTCCCTTGATCAAAAATAATGGAGATATCCGTTTCTAAGCTCTCAGTCAAGAATCTGTAACCTCCTACTGCTCTGTCTGGAGTTGCCACCATGGCACGGCTGCAGATCAAAGGTGTATGTTGTCAGAGTGTTTTCCACCGAATACTTAATCTACTTAGTCTTTAGCACCTGAAGTTACTACCTCAATGCGTTGCATAAAGTCTTTTTGTGGGAATAGTGTTAGAAACTTTCATTCCCACTTGCTTTGCTTTACTGATATGTTGTGTTAAAGGCAACTCAGAAACTAATAGACTGTATGTGAGAGTATATGAAATCACAGACATCACTTACATTAAATAAGTTACATAGTCTGGTTTTCATTATTGTTTCTATAGAACACAATCAATGTTTTAACTCTGCTAGTGGAGTTCACATCAGCGTATGCAGTATGTGGCTGTGTTTCCATTGCAATACGAATATTAGTAGCAGCCAAAGTTAACACAGGTTTACCCCTTTCAAGTAATTTTTTCAAATGCTTCAGGATTTACTGTGGTCAAGCTTAGTCTCTGGTCAGTGAAACATGCCTTTCTTTTTATAAAGCTTGAACCACATTCTCCAGTCATTTCAAAAGTTACCTTTTGTTTATTTCTCTTGTGTTTTAAAAATAGCCATCTGTAAGGTCCAGTTGTACATTCCTAACTCTCTACAGACACCGAGACCGCTCTGACCAGTCCGTTCTGTTCTGTGGACTACACTGACAATTAAGAAACATAGGCAATGTAGAAAATTAAGCAGAGAGTTTCAAAAATTGTAAAGACCATAATGTGTTTCATGGCTGCCCAGCAGCTTCTGCCAGTTGGGGTTGTGCATTAGTAGCATTGTATTGGATGTGGCTTTAATGCTGTTTTTTCAGACATACATACTCAAGCAGTTACACGTCTGGAAGGCTCTGCTGGGGAAAACATGTTGTCTCTTGGACATTGGTTCAAAAATTAGTTCCAGGCAGAAACCAGTCTTTGCTCTCTTTTAAAGTCCTGACCTGGCCCCAGTCTCACCATCAAAGGGATCACACCTTGCAAATCTGGATAACAGGACCCAAATCTCCAGAAGCAGCTGGTTGTCTAACAGTTAAAATTAATCCTCTGTTAAGAGCCTGAACCTTGAATAAAGTCTTTAGTTGCTTTTCAGCATTTTAAGTAGCAAGTGACCACCATGAGTTTGCTTTAATCTTCTAATCATTCAGTAAAGTATTTCCTGTCATTCGTATGGATGGTTATTGGCTTTTGTTTGCTGACAGCTTGTTTTTACACTGGTCCCCTTCTCAGACAGTCTTCCAGAGAGGAGAAGCTGATTCTGAACAAGCTGCTGGGATCTTCTTCCACAGCACTGAGGTGACTGCAGTATGTTCTCTGAAATATATAGCTCCCATTTGCAAGCCTGTCTCAAGCTCTTACGGAAAAATGAAGACATCAGAAAACACTATCTTTGAACTGATCAGTCACTGTACGCAGTTTTCCTTTTTGTTGCTCTCACCATGTTATCAATTCTATCCAAAACACTCATATGTATTCATGCGCAGAAGTGAATACACTTCTGGAGGAAGTACTTAAAGACACATGAAGTTTACTGTACTTCTTTTTTATGCCTAATGTATCAGGGAACATTTACCAAAGAATCTATAATTCAAAATTATAATGTGTCCCAGAAGCTCCAGACTGGAATATCACATAAAAATGGGAATTTTTTGGGGTGACTCTTACACTGATTCTGCACTGGAGTTGCTGAAATTAAAACACAGCATTCTTTGGAAAAGTTTGAATAGAATACTTACTTGTATTTTTGCAGATTGTGTCTTTCTACTTGGTTCCAAGAAGCCCAAATCAATATGCCCCTCAGAGCAGATTCTATTTAGGCATAAATGCTTAATATGTGAAGCTTTGGAAACTCTCACTTGTTGGTTTTATTTTTAGATCATGCATTTTGAAGGACTGAAATGTAAGAGAATTGACACTAGCTGAAAAAGCTGAAAAAGCAAACTGTACACGGGAGAAGATCAGACATGAACTTCTCCCAAGACTCAAGTCATTTGTTTGCAGAAGTACAAGGGAGAATCTGTTGGATTTTCCCATTTTCTAGATAGCGTTTGTAGGTAACAACACTCCAGTGAGGTGAACCACTGAAAAAGTGGATGCTTGCAAGTTTTGTAGCATACTGCTGTGAGTGGCATATACAGTGACAATGTTTATGCCCTACTTGCCTGCCTTGTGATTGGATCATGCCACTCACAGCTCTCAACATCCCTCTTTTTCACTGGAAAATAACTGTCAAATTTTCAAAATGAAGAAGAAAAAACCCTCAGACCTCTAAAAAAGAACAGGCCAGGGAACCATTAGAGTTCCTCTGCTTAAAATGTGTGTTTCGCTCAGAGAGGAGATAGAGTTGAAGCTTCTCAACCCAGGGATAACTTAAAAGACTTTCCCTTCTTTGATCTTAACAAGAGCCTGTTTATGCTTCTGTGCATCAGCAGTAAATTTCCTGAAGGATTCGTGGCTACTGTTGTGTGCCCTCACTCAAGGAGCAACTTGTGTTTAAAATCTGAAGCTCATCTTCATTCCTAAGTGTCACTACAGCAAGTAAACTTTAAATGCATGGGAACACTGCATGGAAACACTTTACATGAGTTGCTGGGAGTATGTTATAATACTAATTTGTAATTCAGAAGACAAATGTTTCCAGCACTGCGTGGTAACAGCAATGTCAGCAGTCCTCAAAAGAGTTGGGAGTTTTCTTCTGATCAGCTGCACAAGTTCAGATCACTATGTATCTCATATAGTATGGTCTGAAGCATGAACTGAGATGTATCTCAAGATGGGCTGTTACGTACACTGAAAAAAGGTGTGCTCAGTCATTTGTATGCTGCCTTTTTTTTTATATTACATAAAATAATGAATAAAGTGAATATCAATTAGGAAAAGAAAAAAAAATGTTTCTCAGAAGATTTAACAGCTTATCACAGGAATGTGTAAGGAAAAGGGTACCTGCCTGAGAAGGCACGCAACTGCCCTTTCATAAATGTATCTGCAATGGGAATACTTGCTTCAGAGAAAAGCAACTGTGATATGTATGTTATCATGACTTGTGGACTCCATCGCAGTGATTTAAATCACTTACAGATTGTTCCCAGACGGAAGACAGGCATGGTTATTGTGCCCTAAGGTTATTACAAGAGTCAAGATGAGTCAAGTATCAAAAAAAATCTGTGTTTAACCAATAGATAAGTATACCAAATGTCATGTGAAATATTTGTGGATAAGTTTTTCCATTAGATAATTTGGGTTTTAAGAAGTGTAACTAAGACCAAGTTCTCTAGCATTTTCTCCAAAATAGCAGTACATTTTACATCTGTTGGCCATCTTCTGCCAAGACAAATAAAGTACAAACATGAAAAGGATAACAAATTGCTGGCAATTTTTTTTTACAAATACTTCTTTGAATTAACCAAGAACATTTAATTCTGGCTCTTGATTTTTGCTTAAGTCAGCATGCACAGCTACCTAGTTTTGAACCTAATAAAACTAACAGATACGAACGAACCTTCTCTAATCTCAGAGATCAAAACGATACTTTCCTGGTCTCCAACAAATAACACTATGGGTAAATACACTGTGAATTTTAATTAATACTGCATTTCTCCCAATTTTCTAAGTGCTTTTGTAATGCTGTCCTCTCTACTGTGGAAGCTAGAGAAAGAGTATTGTGCTTTCCATGGAAAACAAAGTGCAAGGAAACATTTTTAACTTCAGTTAAAAAAACAAGTTTTGGAAATTGCTTGCACCACTTGACAGAAGACACCAGCAGTTCCAGGCAAAGTAGCATGCAACATGTCTCGGTCTGACATGTTTTTACTTGATTTTACATCAGAGGAACTCTACCGAGGGAACTTATTCAACATTAGTGCAAGTGAAATAAGAAGCCTTTATTAATAGAACTTAGTCAATTACCCAGAGCAGTAAGATGTTTGCATTTGGAGTGCAGTTAAATTGTTTTTATAGTGGATTCTATTAATGGAATTAATTTTCATGTCTAAGCAGCATTTAACTAGGGTCATATTTGCAACTATCATCCAATTTAGTAATCAGCAACGAATTTAGAAATGCAGTATTTCCTGTATTTTGAGCGCCAGATTGTAGATAAGTAAACTCAAATGAGCCAGATTAATTTTGCTTGAATGGCAAAGGTAATATAAGCGCTAGTAAGCTGAGACGGTCACCTTCTTTTGTCTCAGACAAAGGTTATAGATACGGTATTTGCATATATTTACACTGAGTATGCACCCATAGTATGTTTTGTACTCTGTGAAAAGTAGTCAGTCATGTCAAAATTTTTATTTGTTTTCCCAGAATCAACAAAATTCTACCACTGTAGCTGAAAGCTGTATCACTATTCTCAGCAGAAATGTCACAGACTTAACTAGCCTAGACTGTGAGTAGCAGTCTCTCCAAAGTCATGGTTCATGACGTTATTTTTCTGTTGTTTTTGTTGGGGGGTTTGGTTATCAGTCCCTGAAACATGTATTATGATTTTCATAATACTTAGTTCTCTCTCCAGAGCTGCCGGACTCTAGCTTTGCACAGGCATTAAATACATACCCCAAAACTTTTCAAAATTAATGAAAGTTCCAAAGTCATTATCTCTTGACCTGAAAGTCTGTAAAAACAACCTACAAACCATTCCTCCAATTGCTGTTATAGTAGCACCATGTAAAACCACCTTCAGATGGAAAGCAGAGCCTTCCTAAAGGCCTCTGGGAATCTTCCTACATGGTCCAGAAGAGGGGGCGAAAGCAATTAAAAAGATGAAACTATATAATGGAGAAAAGGGAAGGAAAGGTTCTTGAGACTCATTTTTGCGTATTTGAAAGGGGAATGAAAAGGCCTGTCAAACACAAAAGTAGTGCCAAAGATAACAAAATGGAAAGAAAACCCATCCAGACTATGAGGAGTGCAAGGAAATAACACTTCTCACAAGCGGTGTTCCCCAGGGCTCGGTTT
>NW_010540958.1:0-20585 GCF_000687285.1 Phaethon lepturus
GAGCGGGAGCGGGAGTATGTGTTTGGTCAAAGACCGTAGTGCTTTTGTACTCCTGAGCCTTCTGTAAGGGGAACTCTGACCCAGGTACCTGATAAGTTGCTAATAAGGAACTAATTATGAAAAGAGGTTTTGTAGCATAGTAAGTAAAGTAGAGGGATAGTATGAGGTTCTGAATTTAGGCGGTTAAGTGATTAACATAAATCTATGTGGTGGGTTGACCCTGGCTGGATGCCAGGTCCCCACCAAAGCTGCTCTGTCACGCCCCTCCTCAGCTGGGGGGAGAGAGTATAACGAGAAGCTTATGTGTCAAGATAAGGGCAGGGAAAGATCGTTCAGCAATTACTGTCACGGGCAAAACAGATTCGACTTGGGGAAATTAGTTTCAATTTACTACCAATCAAATCAAAGTAGCGTAACTGAAACAAAATCTTAAAACACCTTGCCCTGACCCCTCCCTTCTTCCTGGGCTAAACTTCACTCTCGATTTTCTCTACTTCCTCTCCCCAAGGAGCACAGGGGGATGCGGAACAGGGGTTGTGGTCAATTCATCACACGTTGTTTCTGACGCTCCTTCCTCCTCAGGTGCAGGATTCCTCACACCCTCCCCCTGTTTCAGCATGGGGTCCCTCCCATGGGAGACAATCCTCCACGAATTTCTCCAACATGTGGCTTTCCCACAGGTTTTCATGAGCACTTCTTCATGAACTGCTCCAGCCTGGGTCCCCTGCAGGGCCACAAGTCCTGCTAGCAAACCTGCTCCAGCCTGGGGTCTTCTCTCCATGGGGCCACAGGTTCTGCCAGGAGCCTGTTCCAGCGTGGGCTTCCCACAGGGTCACAGCCTCCTTCCGGCATCCACCTGCTCTGGCGTGGGGTCTTCCCTGGGCTGTACGTGGAGATCTGCTCCACCATGGAGCTCCATGGGCTGCAGGGGCACAGCCTGCCTCACCATGGTCTTCACCAGGAGCTGCAGGGGAATCTCTGCTCTGGCACCTGGAGCACCTCCTCCCCCTCCTTCTTCACTGACCTTGGTGTCTGCAGAGCTGTTGCTCTCACGTATTCTCACTCCTCTCTCCAGCTGCAATTGCTGTTGCATGGTTTTTTTTCCCTTTCTTAACTCTGCTATCCCAGAGGTGCTACCACCATCGCTGATGGACTCAGCCTTGGCCAGCAGCAGGTCCATCTTGGAGCCGGCTGGCACTGGCTTTTGTCAGACACAGCAGCTTATCACAGAAGCCACCCCTGCAGCCCTCCCACTACCAAAACCTTGTCACACAAACCGATACAATCTGTCTTACTAAAGATGGTATTTGAACAGTGTTTTAGTGTGGGAAAAACACATCAGAATATAAAAACAGGGAATGAGGGGTGTCTGGCAGTATGCAAAGTTACTGAGTGTTTGAGGGGAAAGAGTTACCATCTCTTAGGCCTACATGGATCTTAACATACTTAACACAGTAGCCTTCTACTTGAAATGTTTCTGTTGAAATACCTTTTAGAGCTTGGTTCTGTTAAGTTTATTTGCCTATCTTTCAGTAAACAACAGTGCCTTGAGCAGCACTATGCAAACTGGCAACAGATGGTCCCTTAATACCTTCTCTCTGTTTTCCAGGTCTGTAGTGTGTGTGGCTTCTGTGATGGGATGGGCTTAGGAGAAGTAAAGCAACCTGTTAACAGTTTGAATTCCTTTTTGTGCATCACCGTGCAGCTCATTGCCATCTCCTTTCCCTGGAAAGGCATTACAGGTGCCTAGAAAGGCAAACGCATGGAATAATTTTTTATCACAACCTCTTTTAATAACATTTCAGTTGCAAACCTTCTCTAATTTGTCTCCTCTGTGATATATTTATCAAATATGATTCTAGCTTATTTTCTGTTTCAGTAACTAGTGATAGGACGAGAGGAGATGGCCTCAAGTTGCTCCGAGGGAGATTTAGACTGGATATTAGGAAAAATTTCTTTATTGAAAGAGTGGAGTGTTCAAGCATTGGAACAGGCTGCCCAGCGAGGTGGTGGAGTCACCATCAGTGGAATTGTTCAAAAAAACGTGCAGGCATGGCACTTTGGTACATGGTTTAGTGGGCATGGTGGTGTTGGGTTGACTGTTGGACCTGATGATCTTAAGAGTCTTTTCGAACCGTAATGATTCTGTGATTCTATGATTGCCTCTTACAGGGTTTAGTTGGGTTTACAAAATTATTATTTAGCGTTAGATATATTTGTTACAAAAATCATTGGAAAAAATGTCATTGTTACTGGCTTGGAACATTAGTATTCTTTCTACACTTAAACATCTGATAGGCACAAATCACATATTAGCCTGGTCAGAAGTACTCTCACATGTATTTACAGATTGAGATGTTGGGGCAAGGCAGTTTTGGAAAAAAAGAAAAAAGTATAAATGTGGCATTTAAAATCAGCTCCTAGAATTCATTATAGCATTAATGTGCTTCAGTGTGTCGTTGTATAGTCTCTTGCATTGAAAAGATAGAGTCCGATACAAACAAAAAAGAAGTTGGCTCAGATTTTGACAAGTGAGAGAAAAGGAAAAAAAATCCTAACCGCAGTGGGGAAGCTTGATGCTGCTGCAACATGATTTTGCTGGATTGAGCTATTGTAAAATAGCAGCATAAAACCAGGAAGATGTAACGTGGTTCAGCACACAGGTATCTGGGCAACAACATGAACTTGTCTGTTTTCACTGGAGAAAAGAAACATATTGTTCCTTACTGTAAGGAACGAGGTCAGTCTGTCAGCCTTTCCATATCCTCCGTATTGCTAGCTGACATCCAAACACCTTTCTGTTCTTTGTAGGGGGCTTTTTCTCCACAATCTTTTCCAGTTTGTTTGGAACTCGAGAGATGAGGATACTCATCCTGGGACTGGATGGAGCAGGAAAAACGACGATTCTCTACAGGTTACAAGTTGGAGAAGTTGTTACCACCATTCCAAGTAAGTGGTCAGTCCCTTAGTGAAAACACCTGATTTACCTGTAGCTCTAACACGTAAGCTTTGTCAGCTGAACTCGCTACACGCTTTTGTCGTAAACAAAAGGACCTTCCATTGTGGGAGCCTTGCACTGTTGTATTTAAGAACTTTCTTGTGTAATGGTATTACAGCGTGCTACAGAAGTGCTACGTAAAGGAATATTTTATGCTGCCCTGATGAATGCAAAAAGTATTTGACCTTAAGATTGTTACCATGATTTGGCAGGCTTTTCATGATAGGTAAATGTTCAGTAAGTGATAACCGTTGACTGTATAAGTCTTTTGTCTCGAAATATAGCTATAATGCAAATTCCAGAGATCATTATTGTTGTACAAGAAAAAATATTACATAGGGTGGTGCCAGTGAATCATACCTATTTAATTTCTTATTTTTTTGACAAGGGTCTTCAGTTTGTTATATAAACATTTCTGTTTAACACAGAGAAGAAGAAATCAGGTGGTTTAACTTTATGTAGGAAGTGTAACAAAACTCAATGTGAGATGTCATGGAAGGACATGATGCTTATTTTAAAAAATGTAACTGATTTCACCAATTGTCTTAGCATTCACGCAGCCATACCCACCCAGGACAAACATCCCAATGTGTGTGCCCAGGTGGTCTGGCTAGAATCACTCGTGTAACGTGAAGGACAAGGGGCACTTGGCTTTGGATTCCCTGTCATGTCTTTTGGGTTCCTCCTGAACGGCCACCATAAACTGACTTTGGTCAGGTCTTTTTTACCTTTTTGAAGCCAGCAGTTTACTATGCCACCATCCTTTTGCCTGAGAGTTCTGCCTATTTCAGCCTCTCTGAGTTTTAGGCAGTCTGCAACCATCGTTCACTTCCCTGTGTTGTGTTTCTCTCAGCTGGCAGGAAAAGGAATTACCAAATTATCAATTTGGTTGTCAAAATAGGCCATTCCTTTAACCCTTGCTCTGTTTCTTTTGGTGATTTCCTCTGAGTTTTAGGCAGTCTGCAACCATCATTCACTTCCCTGTGTTGTGTTTCTCTTCGGCTGGCAGGAAAAGGAATTACCAAATTATCAATTTGGTTGTCAAAATAGGCCATTCCTTTAACCCTTGCTCTGTTTCTTTTGGTGATTTCAGGCACACTTCTGTGCATTTTTAACAACTTTAGCATTTGTTACAAATCTCTATAATATGTTTACAGTGCATTTTTTATTGTTCAGAGAAAAGCATTACTGCATTATTTTGAGCCATAAATGTTTGTTGGGTTAACTTCACAAAGGGCATAAACTTCATTATGTAGCTACTGAGAATTTTTAGGCCTAAAAATTTTAAACCAAGTGCTGTAATGTTCTTCAGAAAAATAAAGAAAAATCACCAACAGTGAAATTGTTTAACTTTCTTTCAGCCATTGGCTTCAATGTTGAGACAGTGACATACAAAAATCTGAAATTTCAAGTCTGGGACTTGGGAGGACAGACGAGCATAAGGTAATAGATCTCTTAAAATCAAAAGATACAATTAAACTTCTCTAAAAAGTGCTAAGTTCTTGGAATTCTCATGGATGGCACTTCTGAAAATGGGTTTTAAAAACTGCCCATCATCAGGACAGCACTTTCATGTGACAGAATTCAGTTAGACCTGTTTTGGACTGCAGATGGGAAAGAAACAAGTGAATGTTTTCACTTGTGTGCAGTTTTGCTTTGAAAACTGAGCTTACTTGTGTAGTAGGCAATTGTGTAGCATTCTGAGAAAGAGGGAAGTGAGTGATGTAAACCCAAAAAGATATTTAAATACTCTTAAGAATGCAAAGCTGCGGACTTGAATTTAGATACAGATGCTAAATATTTAAATATTCTTAAGAATTCAAAGCTGGGGACTTGAATTTAGATACAGATGCTAATTTTCTTAGTGAGCTTTACAAGTTTTGTAATGAGTCATTATATGCATAATTGTAGCAATCTCTTCAGTACCCCGTATGATCTTTTCATTCTTCCTTTTTGAATGCTAGGTAGCAAGGTTCAGTGTAGTTAGTTAATAAGTAAGGCGCAGTTAGTAAGGTGCAGGTTCCTTCCCTCTTCAGTTTCAGTAAGGTAATTCTGAAAAAGGTGGTTTGTTTTGATCCTTGTTAATTACTTGCCTGTCTGAATTAGTCATTTAAGATTCCTCTGGTGACCATGATTATCTGTGTCAGAAGGTTGTGTGTTTAAACTTCCTTTGCTTCACTGTCCCTTGGTTATGCATCTGATGTCCCACAGGCTGATTCCCACATAAATCTGTCCCCAGCATTTCTGTCCTTTCTGTTTTCAAGCTGCCACCCCACCCCCACCCCGCCCCGCTATTGAAAGTATGTGCATTGGCTGTTCTTTTTTGTAGCCTTTTGAAGATGTCTTCTACTTGCTTCCTGGGGCCTTTCACCCCAGAGACGGTTTTTACTTCCTCTGGGTAATCTGGTTTTCATTATCTGGCTAAAAAGCACTGCTAAAGTGCAGATTATATGACTGGAACTTATCTTTCTTCTGCAGGCCGTACTGGAGGTGTTACTATTCAAATACAGATGCAGTCATTTATGTAGTGGACAGCTGTGATCGAGACAGAATTGGCACTTCAAAATCAGAGCTTGTTGCTATGTTAGAGGTAAGAAAACAAGGATGGCTATCATATCAGTAGAACAGAAATTGAGACCATCTTTTTGGAGCAACTGTGACATTTGATTCAGTGAAGCTCAACTTAATTTGTCAAGCTTCAGCCCTCAGAATAGGCTCGTGCACTTCTGACTGAAAAGCACTAAATGCGCTGCAGATATTTCAGAGTTTTGTGCAGCATCGTCTGGGCAGTAAGATAGTTACATGTAACTTACTACATGTAAGGTTAGTCACGTGAAAATTTATCTGTCTGCAAGGACAGCTGCTCAGTACTTCAGTGGTGGCAAAATCAGGCCCTGAAGGATTAACAGTAATTAGTATCCTACTATGTTCTGAAGCTGAAGAATGTATGTAGAACAAGGTAATAGGAGTAAGAACATGGGTTGAGCAAAACTTCATTTTATTTTTTTCCTCCCAAAATTCGTACAAGCTCTTTGATATGCCTTGTTAAATCCAACTATCAACTTGTTTGATAATGTAACAGGCACAAGCAGTCATGTTTTGAAATTGCTCCTGTGTGGTTTCAGGCTGGAATTGAAAGTAAAGTAAATACCATTCTTTCATTGAAGAATTTTCTAAAGAAAGAACAGAAATGGGCAAACTGAAAATTATTATGAGAGCTGCTGAAGTGTCTTTTCATTCTATGGGTTTTTCTCTGCTTAAATAAATTCGGTAAAAGTCTGCAACAGCTTGCATGCTTCCCCTTTTTTTAGGAAGAAGAGTTGAAGAAAGCCATCTTGGTGGTGTTTGCAAATAAGCAGGACATGGAACAGGCCATGACTCCCACAGAAATGGCAAACGCACTTGGCTTACCGGCTTTGAAGGACCGAAAATGGCAGATATTCAAAACCTCTGCAACTAAAGGCACAGGGCTTGATGAAGCAATGGAATGGTGAGTAACAGTCCAATTATGCTCACTTCATTAGAAAAATATCTTTTACTGTATTTTTTATTTTGAAGACAGGATCTGTGGAAAGTCTGTCTGACATAAAAGAGAAGATTCCCCATCAGATGAAAGAGTAGCTTTCTCCTGAAAGTATTTCACCATAACTGAAATGACTTTTCAGTAGACTGACTTAACCTTTTTCCTAGGTTGGTGGAGGCCTTGAAGAGCAGGCAGTGACACAAAGCTGACCATTGCAAAGAAGTTTCAGCTATATCCAACATCCCTCTTTCTGCAGTCAAGTATTTTCAGGCCACAAATACTTGTAAATAGGACAGATTTGAGTTTGACTCCTGTAATGTGGATGCCGCTCTTGAATTGTAAAACTGAACCAAGTGACTGTCTGTGTACATTATGATACTCTATTTCTTTCTGTTTAAAGGATGTACTTAATGTTAATTTGTATGAAAGTCTTACTGGCTGGGAAAGGTTTTTTTGTTCCCCTCTCCTTTGGTGCTTTTAAGTTTGAGTGGCTACTATATTCGTGTAATTAAAACACTAATAAAATCTGGAACTGTCAGCTGTACGCAGGGGTGTGTTGCTTGCTAGAGGCTGCTTGCTTACAGGAACAAGTCCAACTGCTGCCACTTCCAACAGCCACGTAGCTGAACGTTTAAAAGAGGTTTCCTTGAGCTGATGATGTTATACTTGAGAATCCTTCAGCATGGATACAATGTTACAGTAAAGCACAGCAACAGAGATAAATACCTTCGTTCTAGCTGCTAGCACAGCATTGGTTTTCTGAAAGGAAAATAAATGTCAATAGCCACCTACTGCCCTGATGGGCCAGGGCCATAATCTGAATTAAACTTCCACCTTCACGAGGTGTTACTGCCATACTCTCAGCTTAGCCAGAAATGACAGTTAAGTTGCTCAGTATAGCTGCAGAAACTGCTAGACAACTCAAGGTCAGGAGGCAGATTCTTTTCCCTCCAGGAGCTTGGATATTCATAGGCATAAATGCAGTCATCACATAACCCATCTTCTAAAAATGAAGTAAAATTTAATATAAAAGAGCATGGTGGTTGTCCATTCAACTGTACATGCTCTGGTAAATATACAGGTTTGGAAAAAAATTGAAAAGCTTTTATTTAAGATCCTAGAGGAAAAAGAGGACATGAAAAAATACTAATACATACAATTAAAATATGCAAATACTTTTTTTTTTTAAACTGTAACTAGTTCTTTAGCTTGAAATGACTTTTTATAAATTAATCCTCCAGGAAGGAAAAGCCTTTTCATTCCACCATTGCTAAGTCTTTCAGTGCATGACTTCGAGGTCTCTTGGCTTTGTATGTAGGGCGCAGGGATTCTATTTTTCTCTTCCTGGTTTCCACTTTATTCTTATGTCTCTTCAGCTTCCTCCTTGCAGCAATGTCGGGGTTTGCTACAACCTAGTGAAAAACAATATGTTTGTTTAGTTACAACTAACATCAGGTACTTCCTAAGAAACTGGTAAGACAATGCACAGGATTGCTTTAGGCTCCTCAGAACTGAGGGTATTATTTCCAGCTGCTGTGCCCAGGCTTGCCACTGCTCCCCAGGCGCGCGGGAACGCACAGCATCACTGTCAGCCAGAACTTCCCCAAGAGGCTGACCTTAAACATCTTCTTGTGAAGTTTCAGAAATGAAACAATGAAAACTGTCCCACTTCAGGATGAAGTTCTCCCTCAAACTCACCTTCCCAGTCACCTCTCAAGCCTTTGGGGAAACCCTAAGTCTTCTTCCCAGAAGAGAAAACAGAATCTTTCTTACCTGCAAAGCCCTCTGCTTTTTCCTCATAGCTCTTTTCTGATTGGCCTGTTTCTGCACCGAAGAAAAGGCAAGTGAAAAAGCCTCCAGTCCAACTAACTTCTTGAGCAGTTCTATGATTTCTTGGGAAAGGTTCTTCAGTGTTGGATCTAATAAAAAAAAATTAACTCGCTTAATCTTTTCAGCATATGGAATGAAAGCCAAGAGCCCAGTAAGGATTGCTCTTTACTAATGGATGGCTGTACTGATTCATCTTGCCCAATATACTGTGGAAACCAGAGCAAAGGAGCTTGTGAAACCTGCTTGTTCTTCACCAGCTTTTGCAGAGGACCACAAGTGGTGCTTCACACAGGCAAACAAAAAATAATGCTTCTGAGAGGCAAAAGGTTTTTTTAGAAGGATAATGGCATCCCAGAGGTTATTAAAAGTGGCTTGCTGTATATAGCTGCCAGGGCTCTTTTGGAATAGGCTTTATTGGAAACAGAGATGATTCCAGCCTTGTCAGTCAGCATCTCTCCAGTATGCACAATAAGGGATGGCTTAATGGTTAGGATTACTTACCTACAATCACTGAAAGGAAAAAAAAAAAAAAACAACCACATACTGGGAGGGAAAAAAAGGCTACAAAGAGATGCTACAGGAAAACTGAGAGCAGGGCAAATGTTTCCCTCAGTCTTCCAACAGATCCCTCTTCCAAGTCCTTGTACAGACTCCAGAGAAGCTTGTATAAGCTGCTTGCCTCCACTAACAACCTTCAGTGACAAGTTCCCTGGGCTTACACCCCCTATCATGTGAAAAACCATCTCTGCAGTTATTCTGAAAAATCATTTGAAGGCCTCTGGTTCTTGTGCTGGCAGAGAAAGCAAAAAGTTGATCTTTATCCACTTGCAATACTGTCAATCTCTAATGTATCTTTTCCAGATCTCTTACTTGCTTAGCTAAAACACAAATGGTAGCCCAGGCAACTTGTTGCTTACCTAGAACACTGCTACTGCCCTCCTCCAAGTTTTTTCAGTTCCTTTGTATCCTTTCCAAGATGTGGAGACCCAGTGCTGCATGCTGCATTTTCATGGCATTTATATATTTAGAGTATAGGTATATGTAAACAGATTTAGAGTAATATAACTCTTTTTGGTTTGTCGTCTGTTCTTTTCCTGACATTGGATTTTGTTTGACTGACTTGACTTAACACATTTTCATGAACTATCTAAACATCAGTGTCTTGCTCTTAAGCCAAGAGTCTCTCACGTTAAATGGGAAGTTGGTTTGTTTGCTTTTCCCCCACCAGGCATGACTTGTTAAGAGCTTTTAAACAAACACGGATCTCCAGGGAGAAACAAGTGGTGTTGCTCAGGTAGTATCCAGCGGGACAGGGTGACCCGCACTCATTTAGGAGGAAGGGAGAAGTTCTGTGCACAGCTCCATGGGTGTACGCCTGCCTGCACACACTGCGTGCGGCTTTCCCGCAGCAGACAGCTTCCTCCCCCTGCCTGCAGAGGTTACTTTCAGTTGCTGTGCAGACATGGCACACACTAAAGGTCATTTTCTCTATTTCAAAAGGGGGAGTTTGGGGAAAACATCAAGTTGGTGATTCCAGCTTGTACAGTCCCTTGCTCTACAGTAACACGAGCTGCTGTAAAACACACCGTGTTTTACATTAAAACTGAAACATACTTTAACCATAGGGCATGGATCTTCATGCCCCTGAGCCTCACAGCAGATCTAGCACTGTAATTCAAAAAGAATGGCGGTTAGCAACAGCCGTGTTCTGGCTTCCTTACCACCCACTCTCTTCCTCTTCTCAGCAAGGATGCCATGAGTCTTGCCACCATCCACCCTTGATTACTACACTTTTTTCACTACAGCACGTGCTCAAGCTTTACCCACGTGCATGTAGGAGCCTGCCTGTACTGGGTTTGTGTAGCAAGGCTTTGGAAGCAGGGAGGCTGCAGGGGTGGCTTCTGTGAGAAGCTGCTAGAAGCTTCTCCTGGGTCTGACCCAGCCAGTGCCAGCTGGCTCCAAGATGGACCCATTGCTGGCCAAGGCCAAGCCCATCAGCGATAGTGGTAGCACCTCTGGGATAGCATACTCAAGAAGGGGTAAAAAAACCAGCATGCAGCAATTGCAGCTGGAGAGAGGAGTGAGAATACGTGAGAGCAACAGCTCTGCAGAGACCAAGGTCAGAGCAGAAGGAGGGCAGGAGGTGCTCCAGGTGCCAGAGCAGAGATTCCCCTGCAGCTCCTGGTGAAGACCATGGTGAGGCTGGCTGTGCCCCTGCAGCCCATGATGCTCCATAGTGGAGCAGATCTCCACGTGCAGCCCAGGGAGGACCCCATCTCGGAGCAGGTGGATGCCTGAAGGAGGCTGTGACCCTGTGGGAGGCCCGCACTGGAAAAGATTCTTGACAGAACCTGTGGACCCTGTGCGGGACCCAAGCTGGAGCAGTTCATGAAAAACTGCAGCCTGTGGGAAGGCCTCAGGTTGGAGAAATTCGTGGAAGACTCTCCCATGGGAGGAACCCCAGGCTGGAGCAGGGGAAGGGTGTGAGGAGTCCTGCTCCTGTGGGGGAAGGAGCGGCAGAAACAACGTGTGATGAACTGACCACAACACCCATTCCCCGTCCTCTTGTGCCACTTGGGGAAAGGAGGTAGAGAAAATTGAGAGCGAAATTGAGCCTGGGAAGAAGGGAGGGGTCAGGGGAAGGTGTTTTAAGACTTGGTTTCAGTTCTCATCCTACTCTGATTTGATTGGCAATAAATTAAACTGATTTCCCCAAGTTGAGTTTGTTTTGCCCGTGACGGTAATTGCTGAACAGTCTCTCCCTGCCCTTATCTTGACCCACGAGCTTCTCATTATACTTTCTCTCCCCAGTCCAGCTGAGAAGGGGAGTGATAGAGCAGCTTTGGTGGGAACCTGGCACCTAGCCAAGGCTCAGCCCGCGACACTGCCTAACTTCACTCCAATCTTTTTTCTTTGTCAACGTGTAGACTTTTGTTCCTTTTGTGCTGTCAAACACTCTCCTCCTTTCCTGATATTTTGGTTTGACAGCAAGTAGGTGAAATTCACTGATTGTGGCACCTATGCCTCAAAAGGCAAAAGGCATGACAGGCGGTGCTTGTGCCGGGGCAGAGCTCTGGCACTTTCCTCTTTGCTAGTCTTTGCGAGGGAAATCACTTACCTTGCTCTGCATAGGTGCTGTTCAACTCCCTGTACAGAGGGGTGAGAATTGTTGAGAGGTACGGCTTGATCCTGTCTTTCCCCAGGTCCACAGAGATTGCTCCCAGGAACTTAAAGATGCAGCTTCTCTGAAAATGAATGTGTGGGACATGAAATAAGGAAGGATGGAATGACACCGCCTAACTGAACTGCTGCAACAGGGCTGTGCCTCACTGTTAAACGTACAAGGCGTTGTTTCAGACACCCCGGTCAGAAATTCTCTGCTGTTACGAGGTCTTGCTGCAGCCAAGTACAGCCTTTAGATGAGACAACCCCAAGAGATCTGTAAACGTGTGAGCTGTGACTTCACGGGGTTGACAGCTGTTAACACTCTGAACGGGCTTGTTCTCACTGTCCTGTACTGAGGCAGCTGAAGACATGAAAGCTCAGCCTCTGTCACTACACACCACAGGCAACCACAGCGCTTTTCCTGATGCTCTCCCACACTCTCCCCTTCTCCTAGCAAGTAACTCCACACTGCCATTCCACTGCCTGCACAAACCTAGCACTCTTGGGCTTTCAAAGGCAGTGCTCTGTCCCCTTCAGCTTGGTGCCTTTGGCCTTCCCACCCTTCCACCACCCCACCCGAGGGCTGGAAGCAACAGCAAGAAGCAGCAGACTAACTAGCACAAGCCTTTCACGAGAACCCTGAACTGAAATGCTTGCTGTTTCTTTGGCACCTACTAATCCTTGCTTCAGCACCAGGTCCCAGCACCTTCTACAGCTGGTCCCCTGGAAGCAAAAAGCCAGAGCAACACTCTGCTGTGCAAGTGCCTACCACATCAAAAGCAGCTGGTCTAACCCTGTTCTTACCTTTAAAGGGACCTTAGGGGAATATGCTGCTTCTCGCTTTGCCATGAGAGAGAGCTTCTTCATTAACCATAGCAATGTGGCTGGCTGGCCTTTCTCTTCCGTGTCCTCTCTTTCTCCCTCTCCCTGTGCAGAAATGTCTTTCTCTTCCTCATCTTCTGAGGCCTCTTGCTCTTCCACTTCACAGCTGAGTTCTCCTTCAGCCTCTTTACCTTCTTCTAAGGTAGGGGCTAGCAAGTAAACAACTTTTGCCACAAAAAGCAAATTCTTTATAACCTGAAGTGTAAAAACAGTCAGTCACTGCAGGTTCCCCCAGTGTCAGCACCAGCAGTACCTGAGCAAGGCTAGATCTGAAAGAGGAACTGGCCAACCCAGGAGGCTGTAATGGGTTCAGCCCCTGCATGTTGCTCCTAACAGGAAGGCCCACCTCAATATCCTCCTGTAGTTTGGGAGCATCTTTCCCCATGAGCTACCATGCCATTTGGGCTCCAGCACCTCCTAAGGCAGGGCTGCTCCTTTTGTCTTCCCCACCTCTAGCAGCCCCTGGCTCTCCACAAGGAAATCTCTGACCAGGTTCACAATGGAGTCAGACCTTCAAGCAACAGCATAAAGCTGGACTAGATGCTCCCAGGAAACAGTGCAAGGCTCCAGAGCAGCTGCAGAGAACCAGCACCAGAGATCTGAATGCCCGCTCCAGGATCTGGCTGCCCAGCCTACTCCAGTCTGGGCTGCAGAGCCAGACTCTCCCTGACAGGAAGGACCCCAGTCCTGCCCTCCTTTAGTGCTCCCTCTTTCTGCCCCTGCCACCCCTCAGCCCTTCCAGCAGGCTGACACCACAAGGCAGACTTTCTGGGTCCCTCTGAGACATGCACCTGCTCAGATGCCCTCAGCACAGAGCAGCTGGCCCCATCTGACACCACCAGCCAGCAGTGCTGCTGTGGTGACTAGGACATGACACTCCCTCGCGGGCCAGGGCCTGCCCTGTGCCCTCCTGCAGCCCCAGACCTTCTCCTGCTCTTACCTGCTCTCCCAGAGATAGGTCCAAGAACTTTGACTGCAGCTGATGGCAGAATGCAAACACAAGATCCTTCATCTGGGGAGAGGAAAAGGGAGAAGGAAACTACTCCGTGAAAGGGAGCCAGTAGCAGAAACTCAAAGCAGTGTTTTGCAGTCACCAAAGGCAGTTCCCAGGGGAGGCCAAGGGATCGGCTCAGCACAACTTCTGCCTGCATCTTGCAGCCTAGAGGGAAATCTTTGTGCTGCTGAGAATAAGATCCCAGAGAAGCCCCCTCCCAGCAGCAGAGACACCTCCTCAAATGCTGTAAGTGATTAGGATTAGGCAGCAGACAAGCAACTAAACAAGAAATGTGCATGCTAAACTGTAACACTATTTTTATGTCCCAGCCAGGGAACAGGCATGGGCAGGGAGGTAGGCACAGTGCAGACAACACTACCTTTTTGTCCAGTTCAGCAGTCAAGAAGATTGTGGATGCAGACAGCTCTGCTGACATTTTTTTCCTCTTCCCTGCCTTCCTTTCCCTCCACTTGCTGACAAGATCTTCTGGCTTGTAAGATGCAAACAACAAGCCAAAGATCTCAGTAGCCGTCAGCCAGACCCAGCTGTGAGGATACCATAGGTGAGACTGGACATGACCTGGGGGAAAGAAAACCTTTCAGCACAGGAGCTGGTTCAGTGAGAGCAGAAGATGAACCAAGAATTATCACAGCACATGCTACAATAAAAAGGTGAAGGAAATGAACGGTGCTCATCTGCTCAGAACATAATCAAAGACTCCTTAGCAACTCTATCCAGCCAAAGCAGAGCGCGGCAAAAAGCTACAGGTAGCCAAATGTCCCCACAGTGACCACGAGTTCTTTGAATGCAGCCATAGCACTTCCAAACATCCAAAGACAGGGCCATTGCCAAACAAATGCCAATAAGCCAGCCTGACATTGTACAGTCCCACTTATAGGGAAATTGCTCGACTCAAATAACCTCCAGGTCTTAACATCATGGCAGACACACAGTATTTACAGCACTATTACCATGTGTCATTGCTTGCTGGCTGGTATGTATGATCTCATCAAGAAAATCTCATCTTCCCAGGAGAACTGAACATTTTCATCCAAGAGGATGTAATTATGGTCAAACACGCAACTGTTTGCAAGTATTTGCTCTTGGGATAATAGAAAATACTTGCCAGCAACTGAGACAAGAGGGTGTCTTGTTTTCATCATCCTATGTAACCTTTTCCATTAACATCTCTTTCACTGCCCAGTAACTGCCATATATTAGCATCCTGAAGCATGTAAACCTTGTACAACAAAGTTCAGTGGTTTATATTAGGGTGCAAAAAACCACACGGCATACAAAGAATCTTCCTGGTAACACAGCTATAATAATTCTTGATACTTACCCCAGATATTGCTTACAACATCACTGTTCTTGGTTAACTGAATCAAGTTGCACTCTGTGATTAGCTTTGTTACCAGCACAAGAAAGCTGAATAGCAGCCTATCTGCAGCCTTCTCCTCCTCCTCTTCAGTTATCTAATAAAATCAGCAAGTCAAGAAAGATGCTTATGAGAACTTGAAAACAGTGCTTATTTACCCTACTAGGTAAAGTTCAGATCAATCCTGCAAAGAAACAGAAGAATTATACCCAATTCCCGAAATAAACAGAAGTAGCTCCACTAAAGCATTTCCTCTAGAGACTGAACCTCTCCAGGAGATTGCTATTAGAATCATTCTTCTTGGTTTTTTATAGAGACATTACGGGAACAGGTTTCTAAATGCAAGCAATTACACACATTGTGTATCATTTACGTATATACATGTATTTGTGCACATTTCATTCTCATTATTAGAGCCAAGCTGAGCACAGCTTTGCCTGTGTCACCTGGGAAGCCCCAAGTTGTTACAACAACACTGTGTGCACTGTGTTTTACTAAATTGCCTTCAGGTCCTCAACTCTGCCTGCAATCACCAGCTGGCTTGATGTAACTAGTCAGTGCTTTACCTACGTGTGGCAGCACAGGGGATGATTACACTGAACTTCTCCTCACTGCAGGTATTTTATTTTCATCTCTTGCCAATTTACATACCCCGAGGTTCTTCTCTCTTGTTCAGCATGTTGCCCTTGCGCATTAGTAACATATGTGGCCACTCCCCAGATGCAGTGACTGGGATCCCTTTGGGATTATCACATGCCAAGCAGAATCTGAGGCAGCCTTGTTAGTCTGAGTTAATCATGTGCACTAAAAAGATTTTCCATAAAACAAAACCGTGGTACAGGAAGGGAACTCTTTTGTAAGTTAAAGCTGTAGATAACACTGAACAAAGCAGACAGTCACAAGTGATACACTCCTGGACCTTCCACACTTACACAAATCTCTGCAGCTAGCAGATGCATTTCCCAGTTAAACAGATGTTGTCAGTGTGATCATCAGGCTGTTTTCCAACTAAACAGATTCTAAACCACCCCAGTGCTACCTGTGCACCCTGCCATTCTTTCTGACAGTGGTTTTTATAACTCCACTTTATACAAAAAACAGAAATCCCTCCTTCCCCAACAGGGAAGACTACAAGGAGGGAAAGCTACCTCAAAATACATACTGCTACATGCTGTCAACTCACCAAGTCATACAAGTAAAAAGCAAAACCTTGAGGCCTGTCTCAAGAACCCTTCCACCCACAGAGATCTTGATAGAAGCTGGGGCAAGGAACAATATATCTGCTGGTTACACAGTATGGCTACAGGCTCAGGCCAGGTGGCTTTGCAAAAGTCCCTTGTGCTGGGACACATGACATCAAATTTGGGCTTGCAGACAAAAAAATATAGTTCTAGGTCAGTGAGGTCCCCTTCAGAACAAATGTGTGTGTTTTCTGTCTTTCCTCAGTCCCAAACAGTAGGTCCAACTGTTAAATCTCTCCTACACTTCCCATTTTCTTAATTGTCTTTCCCCAAACCTCACACATGTCAAAAATTACTTACATTTTCAAATTTAATTGGGTTGATTTCTTTTTCAATCAAGGTGAGGACAGCTTCAAGCCGCCGTTCAAACATTATTCCCTCCACTTCAACAAACAAACCACATGCCTGGGCAGCCAACCTCCTGTGTGAACTCTGCCAACAGAAAGAATAACACTCCTTTTTACTTCTTGATAATCAAATCCTACAGCTCCCATAGAATAATAATGTTGGAAAAGACCTCTAAGATCATCAAGTCCAACTGTCAACCCAACACCACCATGCCCACTAAACCATGTCCCAAAGTGCCATGTCTACACGTTTTTTGAACACCTCTGATGGTGACTCCACCACTTCCCTAAGCAGCCTGTTCCAATACTTGACCACTCTCTCAGTAAAGAAATTTTTCCTCATATCCAATCTAAACCTCCCCTGGCATAACTTGAGGCCATTTCTTCTCATCCTGTTGCTGATTACTTGGGAGAAGAGACCAACACCCACCTCACTACAACCTCCTTTCCAGGTAGTTGTAGAGAGCGATAAGGTCTCCCCTCAGCCTCCTTTTCTGCAGGCTATACAAGCCCAGTTCCCTCAGATGCTCCTCGTAAGACTTGTTCCCCAGATCCCTCACCAGCTCCGTTGCCCTCCTCTGGACATGCTCCAGCAACTCAATGTCCTTCTTGTAGTGAGGGGGGTGTGAGGTACAGGATCCCATGTGCAGGAGCTGGTAGCAAATCTTACTTTTGCTTGTAGCAACAGCATCTCAAGAGAAGCTAGTTTTCAGAGTACTACTGAAAAAGGAGACACTGCCAGCTAGGGACAAAAGTGCCTAGGGACAAAAGTGCCTGGCAGCACAAGTTATCCCTGGAAACACACCCTAAAACTGAATGCTGAGAGGCTTTTCCCAGCCCAGTTCCCAGCTGCAAAACTCTGGGGGCTAGGCTACTTTGCACTCTTTGATTCTTCACAATGCAACAGGTGACTCACAGAACTGAACATATTAGAGATGAAAATGATGAAATGTCAAAGACAACTTACTCTACTAGTGTAGAGGGAGAGAACCTGAGTCCAGTTTGAGAATAACTAAACACCCAGGCACCCAGATCAAAATGGGAGTTCTGTAAGACTAGATGTTCTACCCTCCAGCTGCTGGCGACAGAATGAAAAAAGTCTGAGCTAAAGACAGCGCAAAAAGCCAATTACAGGGATCAGAAGAGCTTCAAGGAATTTGCTTAAATCTTTAACCTGAGCAAAGACTACACCTGGTGAAAATACCTGACCCAAAAGAGGAACTGTTAGAAAGCAGCCTGGAAGTCTGTAGGCTGACCTACAGCATCAGCAGTTCCCTACATTTGTGCAGCTTTATGAAGCTATACCATTTCCTGCTCTTCTTACTAGCAAGAGCTATAGCACTGGGTACAGTTTTAAAGAGCTTTTATTCTAAGCTGAGTGTTGCCCATACTCCTCTCCTGGAACTACTAAGTCAGGTACAACTGAACCCACCAATCCACCAGCCCTGGTACTAGCAACCTCTCCCCTCTTAGCCCCCAAAGAGAGTTGAGACCTGGTCAGTGAGAAGACCAAAGAGTACCTTCTTGCTGCGAAACCACTCTGTGACCAGCGA
This sequence comes from Phaethon lepturus, assembly GCF_000687285.1. Lineage (NCBI taxonomy): Eukaryota > Metazoa > Chordata > Aves > Phaethontiformes > Phaethontidae > Phaethon > Phaethon lepturus. Next base: position 17,912 of record NW_010540958.1, read on the forward strand.
AAACATCAGATCTTGTTTTTCATTGTTTATCTTACTGAGGAGAGATTTACATGTCAAAGCCGCCATCTTTTTGCATTTTGTAGAGTCATCATTTATCATCATCATACAGAGAGAGAGAAAAAACAGCCCGCAGTATTTGTGGAGGAGATCCTAGAAAGAAACAACCATTAATCAACTGCACATACCCAAGGAGCTTCTGGCATTTAATGGGGAAAGGAGGGGTATTTGTTGCACCACATACAGGAACAATGTCAGCCCTGAGTGGGGTCCACTTCAAGGCAGGTGAACTGAAAGGACAGGATGATCCAACTGTTGGATCACACAGGGAGTGTACAGCAGCTTCAGCTCTGCTCTGACTTGCTAACATGTCCCTTGGACAGCAACGTGAGTGTCGAACTTTAAAAGGTATTTTCATGCCCAACTCTCACTGAAATAGGCTTAAGTCCTGCAGCGCTGAAGCAATCAGCCCAAAGGCCCTTCTCTCAGAGACAGAAGCTCTTTGCTACTTTACAGAGTTGCCAGGAACCAAGTCGAGATACTAAATCTAATCAGGCAGTGGTGAAGCACAGCTTACTGTGCAGAATTTCTCTTCCTTCCTCCCAAATTTTTGCTTCATTGTACTTCTCTCAGTCTCCTGAATGCTCAGTCAAGCTCCAGCTGCAGAACTTCAAGGCAGCTTAGCATTTTGTGTATGTTATCCTGCATGGATGCATGGTTATATTTTAGCTTTCATTTTGATCCACCCCACTGAGAAGCCCTCCCTCTTCAGTCAGGCCAACAAAACAGATATGGTACATCACATACCAGTTCAGTCAACATTATCTCTCATGAATATTGAAAAATCCCCACAGTGAGAAAACTCTAGACTTCACTTTCTATTCATACCCCATTTCCTAAACTAGTTGTGTTTCTTCCTGGCATAAATCACCATCAAATTTATCCAAACTCCAGCTGACAGAGCTTGATTTTACTTGCAGACTGAGCACATTAGATAAAGTAGTACTGCAGACTTTCCAGCATGTCATTTCTCTTTTGGGGAAAAGCCAGGTTCTTTGGAGATAAGTGAACGTTCTGCTCATGATAAGAGATAACAGTAACTACCAACTGCTTCCAAAATAAAGTGCTCTGAAAACGCTGTTACTGGAAGCTGCAGTAACTGCTTGATGCTTGGAACACCATGGGGTGCTCGTTACCTGTGGGAACATGTCAAGGAGGTACGCAATCATCTCCAGTGCAGATTCCCTTCCAGTTTCATACTCGTACCTGAAAAGAAATGATTAATGGTTAGGGCTGGGTTAAAACTCTAGAAAGCTGCTAACAATGTACAAGAATGGCCAATGCCAGAAACACACACTGATAGGGATCTTTCTACAACAGCTATCAGACCTGGTCTGATACTTCGAAGAAGAGAAGCAGCATGCCCACCAGCTCCATCGCTCAGAGAATGGGCACAGGGAGACAAACAGGCAAAAAGGGGCTTCAGGCAACTTGAGTCAGCACAGCCGCACTGTGCTTTGGTGCTGGGGAACATGGTAAACTACTGTCACCTTGAGCAAGGGAGGGGTCATGCTCAGGAGGTTTTGGGCACACTGCTCCACAGTTGATCTCAACTGTGCCTGCAACTGCAGTTAGACCATTGCCATGGGACAGCAGTCATTAAATGCACCTTCCCTTATTCTTCCTGGATTTTCCAGTCCACCTGGTTCACAACCAGTGAAGCTGGTTAACCAATAAGCAAACAACAGAATCTTTGCTTACAAAGAGATAAAGGACAACAAAACCAGCTGTGAAACAGGGAAAAGAAGGACTTGCTTTATCAAACAGCCTGTCTCTGAAAAAGGGAAGTGTTCTAGAGGTCGGAAAATCAAGACTTCAGCCACACCCTCTGCTCCTCACAAACAGCCCTTCGGCACACAAGGTTGCCACTGAAGTCATATTTATGCAACAAGGTTCTGTTCTGACAGAGATGTGGGGAACATAAACTCACTCCAGTTGTGCGAGCATGAAATCCAAATTGGGTTTCAGCTTGTCACCAAGGGGGTAATCCAGAATATATTTTAAGTAAATCTGGAAAGAAAAAAAAAACAACAGAGAGTAGTTAGAAGAAACACTCAGGAAAGCTTGTAAAAAGGTTATGAAGAAAATTTAGTGATGGATCAACAAGTTTCTGAGAATCTCTCAAGCTCTGTGCCCAGAACAGGATCTGCAGGCATTTGACAACTGCCAGATCAGTCTTCAGAGTATTACTGTGATTTGCGCAGGCTTCTGTTAAGAGAGATTCTGCATCCTTCAAAATTCATCCTGTAACTATGGAAATGCACTATTTGGTTACACACAGCTCCTGCTGCATCTGTATCTCAATGCTTGAAATGAAGCAACCAATTCTGCCTTTCAGTTGCTTTTAGCTTGGAAAGAATGAGGAAGTAGAGGGAAGGAATCATGGATTTATGCCAAATTCTCTTCTGCTGGGATTCAGAAAAGGGCAAGGCTCTTTTTAGGCCCTCTACATGGGCCTAAAAGCCTCCAAAGGAGAGACTGTGTCACTGCTGCTGAGCAGCTCTCTGAAGGTACACCATGGCAAGCGGTCTGCGGTTCTGCTAGGCACCAGTCACAAGAACTAAAGCCAGATAGGTAGCAAGAGGAACAAGGATTATTAAGGGGAAATGGGTTTAGG
>NW_010540958.1:20616-27299 GCF_000687285.1 Phaethon lepturus
GTGAGAGCTGGGATGACGACACTAAGCCCTTTAGCCTGTTAGAGAGCTGTAAGTAAAGTGAGAGACTTCCCATTCTACCAACCTGCCTGCACTGGACGCGTACTGGCTCACTCTGACCCGTGATGGCCAGCTGGGCAACTTTCTGCAGCACATCATCAATTTCAGGGACAATCAGCTTCCTGGATAAAATAGCCTAAAAATGTGAAAGCACAGCTGAGTCATGTCATTTTGCTCGCACAGTGTGAGATGCATTACTATAACCTAGGACTACACTGGTCTCAGGTGGTACATTAACACTGACTTTTTCACATCTTCAGACATAGCCAGACCAACTTAAAAAAAGGGTGGCTTACAAATCCATATCTGTTTCCTCTGGATGACACAAAACTGGTCTAATGATTAGGGATGTCAGTTCTTCAGCAAAAACATCATCAGATCCAAATACATGCTCATACGCATGTGCATAAACCAGACGCCCAAACAATTTAAAAAAAAGTGACAACAAGTCAAACAGGAAAGCTTTCCTGCTTCCCCTTGCCACTGAAACAGAGAGCCTTAACAGCATTCTGTGGCCTGTTCCTGACATGAGATCGTACAGCCTTTCACCAGAAGGAAGAATCACTGCCGTTCCAGTAGCTCACAGAACCCATACACCTACTGCACAGAAATAAATACCTTGAGAAGGCCAAAGGCAGTGGCTTGGCGTGATGAATCATAAATGTCTTCTTCAGCAAAGCCAAGCAACACTTGGAGCTGTTTGCTCGTTATTTGACTCTTTGCATTCTTCACAAGTATTGTTACACACTACAAAAATCAAATTGCACCTTGTCAATACACATGCAGTGCCATAAAATACAAGCCCACAACAAAACCTGACTCTGTTTATACCACTTAGATTTGAAAAGACAAACTGCTACTCTGAAACATGCAGCTAACACCGTTCTCATCATGTTTTGCTTTCAGCTGGCAATTTTGAGACAAAAACTGAACACAAGCAAATACACAAATTCAGACTAGTCCTTGAAATGCGTGAGGATGCTCACAGACATGAGCCACGATGCAGGAACACAGCCAGGAAGAATGAAAAATTCTTCTGGCACTGGCATTCAGCATGCATTACTCTAACTTTCACTTATTATCATGAAGCTGTAAATTAATTCAGCAACGCATTTAGAAATCATCTACAGGAAGACGCTGCATATGGTAAGTGTAGTTATTACTACTATTAATTGCCCATTTCCCTTGTCTCACTTCAGCTGCCAGGGTTTACTCCAATGAATCGTATTAAAAGCAAGCTATTCGAGTACAAAGTCTCAAAAGACAAGGTGGTAGCAAAATACTATTATAAGGAAGAAAGAAGGCAAATATGCTTCCATAAAAACACTTCTTCAGATCCAAGCTGTGCATTTTTGGGGATAACTTTTGTTAAGTTTGCACTTGGGAAAGAATCAGCAAGGCCACATTTCCCTCGCTACCTTGTGATCTCCAGACTACCTCTCCAGGAGGGATCTGCAGCTTGAAGAGTCTCATTCTACAAAGTTAATCATAAAGTAAAAAGAAGAGTTGGGTCTGACTTACTTTGAAACAGCTCACAACCAGGTGGAAATTCTGGCCTTTGGCTATTCCTGTCTTGGCAAATTCTTTCAGCAAGAGGAAAAGCTGCTTGATCAGTGGCTCCAGATTCGTACTGACAGAAGGCAAAGGGAACTTCAAAATCCATACCAAGGACTGCAGAGCACCAGTTATCACCTGTAAGAAAGAGCCAAAGGACAGCACGTGGGTACAGTGACACTGAGAGAACACTTTTCTCACTCTGTTACAGACAGGGTCAACTATCTGCATCTGTGGTAAAGGCAGTTAGCTAACAAAATCAATCTCTTTCAAACCATCCATATGTAATACAAAGGGTTTCTCAGTTCAAAAAACACTTCCTAATTCTCCAACTTTGATTTTACTAGGTAAAGACATTAACACAGTGCTGATTCAGCAGATGGCAGGAACTCTTTCTGAAGCAGAGGTGCCTTCAAGGCACAGAAGCTGCTCTGCTAAAAAACAGGTCACCTGAAAGCCCTGCTCCAATTATCTGATAGTGTATGAGCCATGCCTTCCATTGCTGGGAAACTCAAGGTTTAACAGATTCCCTCCTAGGCTCACTCAAACCCAAAGCTGCCCAAAAAGGAGGCTGCCTATGGTGCTGGGAATAAAGACATTAGAGTGAATCAAAAGAAACCACAGCTGTGGCAACAGTGCTCCCAGCAGCCACAGGACCTCATGAACCTCCTCACAGAGGGCCTACAAAGTCTGCGAAGTCCTTGTATGAACATGCTCCAGGAGAACTTGTCCATACATGAACCTGCAGCACTAGGCACAGAGCATTCAGTCCTCCATCAGCCACAATCCTACCTCCCGCCTTGGGATATCATGTCCTCAAACAACTTAATCTGCCCACCTATGAAATGAGGTTTGAAAACTGGATGGCTTTCCCTTCTCTTGCAGATTAAGTGCAAGATGACATTTGTGGGCAGCACCCTTCTTAGTAGAACAGACAGAACAGACAGACTCCAGCTCAGAACTGTACCTTGACATCCATAGATTTCAGGCAGTCTATAAGGAGCTGAACAAAAGGGTCTAACATTTCCAAAACATGCTCCTCAGAAGAATTTACTTTGGACCTCTTCAGGCTCATGTGCAGCAGCTGGTGTAGAAAACACAGGACATTCATCAGCCTGGGACTCAAATCAGTCAAGTAAGGTTGATGCCACATCGTTTCAGGCTGTAGTTGAATTTATGCCATATCCCGTTCAAATATCTGCAACAGGCTGAGCGCTTTTTATAGCTCTCAAAGAGGCACCATCGGAGTTACCACATGCAAAATAAAGTTAAGGCTAGTGGCTGTATTGTTAACACAATATACCCAGAATATCCTCTAAAAATTTTGATTGCAAACTTTTGTATCTGAGGAGATCCTTACCCGAAGTCCTGAATCAACCAAGATATACGTGTTAGTCCTGCTGCTGACACGTGCTTTCTGCCCTCCTCTTGTGGGAGTGGGTTGGAGCAGCAGGCAGCTCTCTGGTTGCAGCCGAGGATCTGGAGGAGGGGTAACTTTTTTTCTGAAAAGCAGTGTATGGCAAAGGAGAATATTCAGATTTCAACCCTCTCCACAACAAGCTTGGTGTTAGGAGTACAAAGAGCTGGACTGTGCTCAGCTGCTACCCACACAGCAAGCAAAAGCAGGTCACAGCCAGAAAAAAAAGAAATAAAATGAACTTGACAGTAGCATGACAGACGGAAATTTCAGACAAGAACAGTATCACTATTACGAAGGTAACAAATACACACTGATTTGCATAACATCCCCTCTTTTTTCTTCTCAGTGAACAGACCAACTGTGGTGGGTCCTTCAAGCAAATATATCCCCTGCCACTGCCCACTGCACTTAATTTACTGATATGTACTTCAATTTCTGATGGCTTATAAAAACTGCTCCAAGAAGTCTGCAAACAGCTGTCAGATCCTAGAGTAAGTTGGACTACATAACACAGGAAATGCAAGACACCCAGACCCAGCTCTTGAGCAGTGACACCACCAGACAGAGAGGAAGTCTGATGGTTCTCCCCGATTTCTGCTCCACCACCAAAGTGATAAAGTGACAGCCCAGAGTTTCTCCTGTTCCTGACCCCATGGAAATGTCCAGGACCCCAAACATGTCTTATATGGCTGTTTGTAGCTCAATGCTAAACGCTGCCCTAGTTCCTTCATCCAAACACCCAAATGCACGCACCAGCTTACCAGATGGTGAAAAAGCCTTGCTGAAGGCCCTGAGCACTTGCAGGAGTAGACTCCCATGAGTTCAGCAAGTGCTCAGTCCCATTTCCAAGTTTCCTTCTTGCCCTCTGACTGCTCAAATAATTCACTTACATTGAAAACAAAAGGCAACTGAAAGCAAGGAAATTCTCATCCATTTGATCGGTTGGATTTGAGCGCTGCCATTTCTGCAAGCAAACCTCCCACAATCAGTAACAGACCATCTGGATAACATCCTGGAACTCACTTGGCCTTCTCAGTGAGCAGAGGCAAGTTTTCACTGATGAGACCATGACTGAGGAGGAGGAGGGATTCTGCATTCATGTCTGAATTGAAGATCAGCCCTGCCATGATGTGACGCAGTGCCTCATGCACCTTCCGGACTACCTTCAAGCTTGTGGTGCTCTCTAGAATCTGCAAAGGCACAACCATGAGAGTCAGGAGGGCAACATGAGGGCAATGACGTGCTATCTGTATTCAGAAATCATGGGAAAAGCCAGAGCAATTCTTCCCTCATCACATGCTGTGCTAAGTCCCCAGCTTCCTACAGAACAGCATCCCATTGCCTCAGCTCTGTACCAACATCCCTCCCTTTCCCTCCAGCCTCTTCTCAGCCTCCAGCCAATTCACCTGTCACCACCAGGACACTCAAAAAACTGCATCTCTGAAAAAGCACATGGACAGACCCTGAATACATTTTGGTGACATTTCCTTTATACATAAGAGACCAAACCACAAAGCAGCCTTGCAGGACTTTGGAGCTCCAGAGGAAACAAGAGTAGGCAGATGGACAGGGCATGGAGAACTCATAGTGGGATGTTTCTTCTCTAGCAGGGGTTGAAAGCTTCCCAGAATGCCATTCCCTGCTCTGGACATTGACAGTAAAGTCTCATTTTATGAGCTGGGTGAATACTGTTTTCCAAAAGAAAAATGGGAAGCCAAAGCAGGATTATATAGGTAGTTTAACAGTAGCCACTCAGAGGCTCTGGAGTTTCTTTAAAACATACAGAATTGAGAGTGCTCAGAGTTAAGAAAGACTCTGGCTGACTTTTCTTACCTCTTTCAGTGGCAGAATAAGTTTTGTGACCTGGCCCTTTCCTATGAACTTTCCAAGAATTTCATAGGAATCGTAACTCTTGTTCTTCCGTGCTTCCATGACCTTGGAGACAATTCCCTTCACTTCCTTCTCTTCAGCTACATTTCCAAACAACTCTTGGTTGAAAATCTTTGGAAATCAGGCAAGAGAAGTGAGTAAGAGGAGCAGGAAAGCAGAGCCAATTTTCTTCAGTAGCAGAACAACACTATCTTTCTCCGCTCACAGAAAAAGCAATTCTCCAGGTTTCCCACAAATCATGTCTACCTTTCCTTTGTCAACATAAAACACCCCAGTTTGAGCATACCATATAAGGATGTTGTTCTCACACCCCCCTGTGGTGTTGTGATACAAGGAGTGGGACTGTAATCAGACCAAGACATCCAGATATACTCCATCTGGGTGGCCAGCTGAGCTCCTGGGCTCCATGGACTGCACTGATTAGATGTCTGTTGACTTGCTGAGCCATTTATAGTACAGAGAAACATAGTTAGGTTAAACCGCAACAATCTTGAACCTATTCCCTCTCAGGATGCAGGGCTCAGGATACAGCCCCAGAGATACTTAGCTACTCCACAAGGGGTCTGCTGATGCCTCAATAGAAAACAGTTTCCTCCTTTTGACACACAATCAGCCCTGTTTGCCATGAAGTCCAAGACAATCTACACAAAACCTTCTCCTCCCAGAACCTGCCCCACATACTTCATGATGCTTTTTCCTTCAATCTTGAATAACTTTTACCTCAATCAGGATATCTAAGCAGGGGTCCAAATCACCAGCACTGAGCCTGGTAGTAAGGCCCTTCAGTAACAGGTTCACAGTGAAAGTCAGCACATGGAGCTAGAGAAAAAGAGAATAGATCATGTTTCCAAATCCCTGCATAGACATCTTTAATAATACAAGATGGGGAGACTCTCAGAGCAGAGACATCACAATTCAGACACTACACCCGAGCTCTCATTATAGGAAAATAAGGGAATCCATGTACCAGCAGGAGGAAGAAGACCCCTGTCCCTCCACATACTGGCAGGAGGGCTGGAATCTCCTCTTTCCAGATTGCTCTTACTGATATTTTTAGGCTGTGCTAATTGGCGCTTTCAATGTTATAGCAGCTATAAGCTCACACTATTCTACTGTGGTAATCCACAGAGAAAATTATTTTTAACCTCAACTACCCTGGAAAGAGGAAAGACTAATTAATAGTCAGAGACTTGGCTCTGGATCTAGGAAGCAAGACTTCAATAAGCATCACCACATACTGCCTGTCCAGTCTCTGTGGCAACTCACCTCAGATGATGCTTGGCCCTAATGACCTTACTGGAAAGATTTCCACTAATGTTATTGGAACTAGAAATTCATCCTTCACCTCCACACCTCAGCTCTTCACTGGGAAAATGGAGATCCTCTCTTCTTCCCTGCTCAGACCCTAACTATTCTTTGGGTACAGACCCTCATTTGACACTTGGCATAACAAAGACTTATGTAGACACTAGCAATAGTATTTAGTTGTATTGTATCAAGCTATTCTACCAGTGCAAAACAATTGCAGCAGCAACTTCCCTTTGGATTCTCCTCTTAACACATTAAAAAAAGCCTACAGAGAGCAGAAGAGGAAGAATTTCAGCGTTACCTGGTACCCATGGATGAGAGTGGACTGCATCTCTTTTAAGATGTACAGAAGGTACTGCACTCCCAACACTTCCATGATTTTAGTGAGTGTGTTGCGAGCGATGTCCCGGATTTCCTGAAATCTGTTCCTCAGAAATGTGCAGACTTTCAGCAG
>NW_010540958.1:27330-34309 GCF_000687285.1 Phaethon lepturus
TTCACCCCCAAACAGAGCAGAACTAATTACACTGCTAAGGGGGCTGCTTTTCAGGGCTGTTTCACAACCAGAGCTCTACTTGAAGCCAGCCTACAGAAAGGCTTTATCGTCACACACACACCCCTACTGTCCTTCAAGAGATTTTACCAATTGTCCTTTCTGTACAGCATTCTTTCCCCAGTTCTGCCACCCTTACTTATGGATTTACCAAGTTTCTTTCAGTCTTAGCTTTACGGAAGTCAAATGCTGACAGAAGGGAATGTCACTACGAAAATGAGTTTCCAAAAAAAGTATTTAAGGACTGTTAGGAGGCTCCTCTTAGATTTAGCCTTGTATGTCACCACAGCTTGAGAAAGGTGCCTGCACTCATTCCCAGCACAAAGAGCAGCATTTAAGGAGCTCTGATGGGATTTACCTTGGCAGGTTGGCTTCCATCACTTCTTGGGGAAAACACTGCATCATCCTCACCATTGCAAAAGCTAATGGAACACGAACTACCTCATCATCATTCACAACATTGGATTTCACAAGCTTGTGCTCCTCATCTCTTTTAACCTTTTTAAGAGAGCAAGACACAATGCACTTTTAATATACATAAACAAATCCTGCTTTTTCTCAACAAAGCCTAGAAGAGGCCAACAAGGCAAGCTGCTATCCTCTGCTGACTGCAGGAAAAACCCAGACAGCTAAAGGGCAGGTGAGATGAATCCCTATGTTTTCAATACAGAAGCTAAGTTGGGTGCTAGCAAGTGGCTGAAAACTTTTCAACAGGCTGCACAAAGTGAATCGTTTCACTTGTGTGGTTCAGGCCAGTTCTCAGCAGAGAAGTAAAGACACCACACCCACAATGACCAGAAGGTCTGCCAGTAATCTCCATGACACATCAAAGGGGATGAAGTATCTTTTGTGCTCTCAGGTAGTCTCTCTCCAGTTGCGTCTATTTTTTTTCATGTGCTGCATTTCCACTGGGCTCTGAAGTAGCACCCCAACCTTTATAGTAGCAGCAAAGGCCTGCAAAACACCTTTACAATGCCAACTCCTTACCTTTGCAACAATACACCTGTGCAATTTAGGCAAGATGTTGACTGTAACTGTATCTTGAATGTGTTTGATCAGACACTCCAGCTCCTCTTTATTTCGGGGTAAGAAAGAAACAGGTTTGGTCACTTGCTCAGCCTCTTCAGAAGTCTCAGCTGCTTGCTCAGGTTCTGCTGGCTCCTCAGGGACATTCTTCCCTTTCTTTTCCTCAACCACCTCCTCTTCCCCTTCACTCTGCTCCAGCTCCATGGCTTCTTCAGCCTCCACCACAGGCTCAAGTTCCATGGCAGCAGCTTCTGTCAAGTAATTGTCAAAAGCACAGGTAAATATAGGAGGCCACAAAAATGGAGCCCTTAAAAGAAACTCTTGTGATGGCTTTGTTCTGGACAAAGCTCCTACCTATCATCAGTGACAGCAAACAATCAGTAAGCATCAGAGTTGTTTTACTGGCTAGAGAAGCTCTGGCATGCTGGTTTCTGATAATCACCTCTCAGGGCTAGACTTAAAGCAAAGACTAGGTTACTTTTCAGCTGAACACCATAGACAGCTTATCAAAGGTCAATGTGCAAGTGGTACCGAAAAGCACAGCTGTGAGATATCATCCTCCTTTCTCAGGACATCCCAAAGGCCACAACACAAGTAACCACAATGGTGAAGCCAAAGATACCAGTTCTTCCCACGAAATGGCAGGGGAAGCACGGCAAGGACATACAGCACCCTTCTGAGGCTGCAGATAACCATGAGAGCAATCAACATCAAGGATAAAAAACTCAGATGTGTCAGCAGCCACACAGGTGGGTGCAGATCTTGGAGAACCACCCAGATTTGCATAAACCCAGCCGGGGCTGTTTTGGCTTATGTAGGCCTGGGATTGAGAGGTAATATGCGAGAACCTTCCCCCCACTTCTCCCCATTTTGTCAACACACAGGATGACAAATCTGCATTGCTCCTGAGGAGGTAAGTAAAAACTAGCTTCCAAAATGCACATTTTAAAAAGCTGGGAGTAGGTGACCTCAAGAGTAAAACAACAAATTTTAATTACATGCACTTTGAGCAGTTAGAGGTAGGGTTACTGCAGTCAGGAGCAGAAAGCTTACCTTGGTTGTCAATGGTCACAAGCTGCTTTTCAAGTGTTTCATGGTCAAAGTGAAAGGCTTCCAGCACTGTCTCTAACAAGCTATGGAAGGAAAACACAAAGAAAGATCAGCCCTTCACACAAAAAGAAGAGGCTGTATCGATCAACACAATAGAAAATCTTAAAAGCACTTTTTGGAAAACTTCAGACTCGGTGACACTGCAGCAAAAGGAGGTTTACCCTGAAATAACAACCCAGGAAATAAAAACTGGTTGCTTTTCAGCTAGATGCATTCTGTGACCTAGCTCACCGTGAAACCTCACAGACAGCGGTACTGGAGCAATGGAGGTACCGCAGGAGCGGGGACAGCCTCACAGAAGCAGAAGCTGCTAATGCTGCCATGTACTCAGTGAGACACAGCGTGAGAAAGTAATGACCTTCAGAGTTGCAGGCTGGAAGGCCATGTCCACTTTAACTTGAATAAGCCCACTTCAAAGTCAGCAATCTTTCATGCCAGGGAACAGGCTAAAATCCCTGTGATGATCCTTAAGACACCAAATTTTGCCTTAGCAGTCTTTGGAGAAACTTAGAGCAGCATCACTCACAGGACCTACCTGACTCCCAGCTTCGGACTGATCTGTCCTGTTTGCAGGACATGGATGAAATGCTTTAAGTGGTATAAGTACGCTGACCAGGAGAGATGTCGGCAGACAGCTCCAACAACTTCAACTGAGGCCGTTACCATATTTTCATGCTGCCCAAAAGATAGGAATTCAGTTGCTGTTAGTTAGTATTCATGATGAACATGTGTCTAAAGCATACTTTACTCAAAGCAACAAGAGCCAAAAGAAATAATGTCTGTCTAGTGGGGACGCTCGGTATTCAGCTCTTTTAGATCTCCTCCTGACCACCAGGTTAAGAAAAAAACCCCAACAACAATAACAAACACACACAAACAATCACAGCTCACCAAGCAGCTCTCCAGACCCTCTTCCTCCAAATATTTCTGCACACATTTAACTTTTCTCACATAACTAAATCTATGGGCTCACTTGTGTGAAGAAGTAAAAAACAGTCAAGATATCTAACCACAGAAACATGGCACATTGCTAGGCTATGCCGATCAACTAGAAATACACATTGTTAACCCATTTCTGATGTGAAATAAAATGTGTTTGTTTTTTCACCAAAGTTTCAATCAACGCATTTTACCCTTCATTTGTCAAAGAGTGACTGCAGTCACTCTACTGATGGGCGCAGTCTGTACAGCTGCAGGTGCTGGGTCCTGTGCCTAAGCTCTACTTATTTCAGCTTCAGAAGAATATGTTTGACAGTAAGTGAATTAGACATTTGCTTGGTCTGACATAAGCAGCTCTGCTGTTCTCCTGATAGGCTGCAGGAAACTACAGAAGTGTGAAACCTTGCTTTTCCAAGTCACAAGTAGAAAGTCTATCCACATTGACATTACAAGCAATTGCACCACATATATTTTCAATAAAGTGACTAACAAAATGTCACCCTTCAAACTTCAATTACAAAGCTGCTAATGAGGTTTTCAGCCAATTCCTGCAGTTCCCCCATAAGTCCAGAGAAAACAGCATTTATTCCCACCTCAATTACTAGGCACAGCCCATGTTCCCCACCAATACACATTCTGCTGCCAGACAGTGACTAATCTCACAAGTGAACGAGGAAGAGAGCAGTTCGGAGGCAGAGGGAAAAAAATAACCTGATTACAAAAAATGGAAACAAACATAACCCCGAGTAAAAAAAAAACAAAAACAAAAACAAACATAAAAAAAAAAACACCAATCCCCAAACAGTTGAGAGATCCACCTACAAGAAACAGGACAGGTTTAGCAGATATAGGATTGGGCCTAGACTGCATCTGCACCTCCCAAATCCTCTTTCTGCCACCAAAAGCAGCACAGTGCTCTCGTCTGATGGAGAACATTCACTCCACCTTTCACCCTTTTAAACCTTTAAACCTTTAAAATCACCCTTTTAAAGTGGTTAGTCTTTTAAGGAGAATGGCATACAAGTAAGGTGAAAATATTCAAATGGATGCATTTGATTTAAAAGCCTACCTTAAGCATTTTTTCATTAAAAATGGCAGTAGTAGCATAAGGCATGATGTAGTTCTGCAGGGATTTAGAAGACAGCACGAGATTTCTTTCAGTGAGCTGCTTAGCCAGTTTCCTCAGAGCTCGTGCCCTCCTATGGATCTGAGCCAAACATGACAGACAGTGAATGAGGTGATGCTTGAATCACAGCTATCACGAGGGAGCGCATACATTTCAGCAGTTCTGAAAATGACTCAGTTTTAAGTAATGACATAAACATATTATGGTCATTTCCAAGGACAGGCCATGCCTTTTTCTTTCAGTCTAGCCTTTTGCCTCAATAAATATTCTAACTCAATGGATATTTCACTGTGAATTCACAATCATAAGACTGTGCCATCTTCGGGTATCAGACAAGGGAGGCAACTGATACAAGATGAGAAGGCCTGATAAAATTGCAAGGCAAAAATTTAGACTCTGTATAACTACAAATGTAACAAAGGGTCTCCCTGATTGCATCTCTGAAAGCAGGAGAAATGCTGTATTTTCATACTGCAAGAAGAACCAGGAGACCAGGCTTTGTGCAATATCTATATTACAGAGGCCTGTGAATGAAAAGGGGCTGCAGAGCCTCCAAACAGAGAGCAGCAGGGAACAGGCTAATAAAAACAAAAAGACCTGTTCCCTCTCTATGCCAGAGGGATCCTCAGGACACTGTTGCTGGCTCACACACAGGTTTTAAGAGTGGAGTTGCCTGCTCAAGATCGTGAACAATCCCTTAAAATTGAAGTAATTCTTTTAGCTAAATTAGGAGGAGGTAAAAAACACTGTTGTTAAATCATAAACCCCAAAAACTTCTAGACAGAAATATGTCTTTGATTCACAATCACCCATGGGACAATGCCCACATCCCTTTTTTTAACAGTATGTCGTGACACATGTTCAATTTCTTTGTAAAGACAGTGCATAGATGCTTCGGAAAACATTACCCCACAGTAAAACGCTTTTGCTTTGGCAGGGGAAGAGAGGCACTGGGGAATGCCTGTTGCCTTTTACCTGCATGTGTTTCATGTTCTCAAAGAAGTCCATGTCGGGATCATGGCGGTTGGTCAACTGGACCAAATCCCGGAATTCGGGATTTGCTGGGAACGTTTGAATGAGGCAGGAAAGCAATGATGTGTAGTCCTGCTGGATGCTCTGCAAACAGCAAGTAGTGAATGTTAAGTACCCCTCAGAGAGGTTGCTACACACTCCTCAGAACAGCAGTGCTGCCATTCACAAGTGTTTCAGGCCATCAAGTCCAATTCTTTGGTAACAGCAAATACACTTGGACTGCACATAAAGTCTCCCCTCCAAAGAATGAGCTACAACTAAGAAAAGCTGAACAATGGTAAAGAAACACAAGACAGCTGAGTTCTGTAACTTTTTAGATTTTTATAAGATTTCAAATGAAGGGTAAGTTTACAATGGGTATCTGCACTGCTTATCCCAGCAAGGGACTCTCAGAACGCATCCATAAAATGTCTCATATACCCTGGTGTCCTGAAGGCAGCTGGAAAAGTCTGACCAGACAGCACTGCCTTACCTCAGTCTTACTCTTCAGCCCCCTTCTCACAGACTCCAGGAGAGTGTGCTGGATTAGCTCCTTGTAGTCATCTTCGGTGTGGTTGATTTCTGCCAGTCGGTGGATAAAACTGGTCAAGCAAAGGCTTGCGTTGTCACTAAGAGCCATATCCCCTAGCTGAGTGGATGAAGAAATTGCACCACGTGAGTCTGGATACAACACCTTTTCTCCCCAAAAGACTGGACTGAACAGTACCACTGGACACAACAAAACAAGGCCTGCAGAGAGCCAGTAACTCTTGAGACCCTTCCTGTAGAAGTTTCAGTCCTGAATTAATGCCCACCCTTCCAATCAGGGAAAATGCTTTTAGATTTTACCAGCAGGCTCAAACAACCAGCAAAAGAAACCAGTTTCTTTTGCTGCAACAAAAAGAAAAGCAGCCTTTCAAGAGTGTAATAAGCCTACAGTACAAATTGACCAGATAGTTCCAGGGCTCACTGATAGAAAGGTGCACTGCGCTTGGGTGAGACTTCTTGCTGCACTGTATTTGCCCTTTTGGACACACAGATGAAAAAGCAAGCAGACAAAACTTTAAAAACAGGTGTTTGTAAGAAGACTCAAATATATTTGTTGAATGTTTCACAATGTCAAAAAATAGCCAATGGAAATAGTTTAGAAGTTAGATTCATCACAGACACATGGTGCATGAAGTAGGAGAAGGAACATTCAGCCAACCTGGATGGTATAGAAGCAGTTGTGCATAACAGGGATGAGGAAGTCGATATCCACTGCTTGCATTTCCTTGATGTGGGCTGTGATTGACTGGAATGCTGACAGACGTACATCAAAGTCGATATCATCGAGATGTCGTTGATCAAAGGCATTCAGCTAAGAGACAGCAACAAGTAATTAATGAAAAAGGCCAGAAACGTGACAATACAATGTTGGAGGAAAAGTGAGCAAAGAAAACGTGCATACCTTAACCACATCAGTTATATACTTCAATTCACTGTCCAAATCAGATAAAGTCTAAAAAGAAACGTAAAAGAAAATAGTTTAACTGTTATCATTGTTAAACATTTTGAGAACTCAAGACTTTACCACTCGAGACAAAAAATAAAGAAAGCAACAGCATCAACCTTTTTCTGGTTAGAAGCTTAATAAGAGCCATTCTTCCATAAGCTGGAAGATGTGTGTTTTAAGTTCCTACACTGAGTGTATCCTGGGTTTTCCTGCTG
>NW_010540958.1:34340-40052 GCF_000687285.1 Phaethon lepturus
GTCACTTCAAAGAAGTACAAAACGGCCTGACTGCTATAAATCTGAGAGAAGAATACAAATAAAAATCACCTTCAGGATGCTGAAATCCATTCTTATTTCACAAAGATACAGGATTCATTACAGATAAAATGTGCTTCATTTGGCTTCTCTTACACAAAAGCAGCCTGGTGATGCTCACATCAACCAGGCTGTAAGCTAAAACTTTTACAAATCCTTGTGCAGCTCATTAATTTCTATCATATACAATTCTGTTACTTTCACTTAACAGATGATGTACATTTAAAAAGTTTCTAAGCTCATGTACAAGATAAATACTGCTATTTATTTTGTTCTAGATCTCTTAGGACAAGTAAAAAAAGCACAGAAAGACACGTAAAAATGCAATACCTGAAATACCAAGCACAACTTATGACGAGACAGTTTGTTCTGGATGACAGAAAAAAGCTTTGCCAGTGGTTTGAGAAAGACTGTAGGGTTTGAGCAATGCCTCAGCAAGTTCTGCACTGTCTCCAGAATGTCAATCTCTGTACCCTGAAAGACAGTATTGACAGCTGTCAATAAATACTGAAATCTCATGAGATTATTTCATTTCTTTGGGAAATATTTCAAGACACAAAGTGAACTTAACCATTTTGCTGTATTTTAATTCAGATCACAGATACTGAATGAGAACAAAGAATTAGAAGGACACACTCAATGCAATCATCAAATCTCTCAGAAGCACTTGCAACCTTTTGATCAGACACATGCACAGTGTTAGAGAAGAGTGCCATCACGATGAAGACTTCTTTTTTGTGTCTTTCCTCAAATGACTCAAAGGTCAGGAGAACTAATAGACCTTTAAAAAGTAGTCTTTCTTTAACCTGTGAAACGAACATTAACCGCACCATATACCTGTATAATCTCCCTGAACGGAAATCCTATACGGTCCCCTAATGATTCACAGGTTTAAAACCCAAGAAACCTCCATGAACAATTACATGACCACTTGCAAATCAGAAGCTACAGGTTGCTGTCTAGCAGTTATTTCTGCAAACCTAAAATCTGTTATTGAGCAACTGTACGTCTTTTAAGAAAAACAAGACCCAAGCCTTGATCCAAGGATTCAGGCAATCAAGATGAATAATGAATAGATTCATGCACTCTAGATGGGACTGTGTTTCTGAAAACAAGGTTTGGCAGCAAGGGAAATCCAGTCAAAACAGTCTACCAATATCCTCAATGCTTGATTTATTTAACAGTTTACAAAAGCCTAAGCCATGGAGAGCTCTGCTTCCTTCAAGGTATTTTAGGGAAATTTCAGTTCTGAGACACACTTCTGTACCCACAGATGGATTCCTTAAGAGTGGAAGGAGAACAGAATAAAAGCAGGAGATATGGGAGCATGTTAATAGTACTGTATAACCTTTAAATGTCTCTTCCAACCCTAATTATTCTATGATTCTATAAAGTTTGCCTTTCATCCTGCAAGAGGCAAATGTAGCGCTGCCCATTACACAGCACGTACTATATACTCAACTGTATGTATTCATACTGTTGTCCAGATGTTGTGGCTTTGGATTTGGGGTGCATAAAATTCGCAGCGGAGAGTGTTTATTTCAAACACTGCAAGGAATTTGGTGGATCGACTGCAGTGGCAAAGGAGGCAGACCGCATAAACACTTCTGCAGACCTTCTCCATGAAAAGTGGGAACAGAGTCAGCCTGGGCACTGGCATCCCTGCAAAGTATCCAGTGACTTGTACACATCAACACGCAATGGCACAGTGCTCTGAGCAGACTACAAACACGTCAAGACTTGATTTCAGGCTAATCATGAGAAATGGTAAGTAATCAATAAAACTTCAACTGCATCTTACCAAATATATTTTATTAAAAGAAAAACATATGTTTAACAGGAGGGGGAAATAATTTCTACCCACCTGCTCCATGTTACTCTGATAAAGGAAAGGGAGGAGAAGGCTCACAAGCACTGAATTCTGACTCTTTTCTTGTATAAATTTGCTGATCCTGCACAAGGAGACAAGGTAATTTACTATTTTATATCAATCCCATCACCAGTATAGAGCAAAGAACAACTCAGTCAGCACTAGTACCATACCACAGGGCTTTGTCAGCCCATCCAGGCTAATAGAGTGTACCCACCAAAACCGTGGTATCAGCCCAAGTATCCAGTTTCACATGACCGCAGGAATTTCTGTACCTTTTCCTACCCTCAAGAGGCATTGGTTTTGAGTATCAGCAACAGAAACAGCTAGAATCAATTTCTGAAAACTTTTCACCTCAGTCACCACCAACTTGCAAGGTCAATGACAGATCCAGGTATTTTCAATTGTTCTAAATTTAAATAGTTTGAGACTTAATGTTTTTTTAATTTGGAAGCTATGACAAAAAGCCTTTCTTCCTCCCTCTTTCCAACGTTTTAACTGTTTCGAGCTCTAAAGAATCACTTACTTGGAAAGTATACTCAGTTCTTTGCTGACTTGAGCTCTATACTTCTTCTTTTTCACCTTCTCCACGTTTAACATTGTTTTGCTGAAGTACTGAAGTATGGCAGGAACATGAGGCAGAACCAAGCGGCAACCTAGGCTGAGGGTCTCTGTAATGGATAAAACAGTTAGCAACATCCAACTCTCGGCTGCAAGCAACAGAAGGGAGACCCAACCCTACACAAACAAAGGGGGAAACACACACAAAGATTTCATCAGCGGGAGAAAAAAATCAATGGAAGCTATGCATGTGCAGGGCAGCTGGCTGCTAGGAACATGCACCAGCACTTGCTGAGACCAAGTCTAATGCATCTGAGCCCGGACAGATGCATTAGACAAGAAAGCACACACAAAGAATAAAAGCTCTCCTCACAGATTTCAGCAACAGCTGCAGTAACCGTGGGATTATCAAAAGGTACCAAGGAAGTTCCTCAAGGTAGTAACCATGTCCTAAAATGGCTGGAGCATTTATAGATGTAGTTTTCTTTATTCTATCACTGACCTCTTGTGCAAACCAAAGCTGCCATAACAAGGGCACAGCCATAATTGCTCTCCTTTCCACTACCTTTGAGTGTTACAGGGGAAAGACAGCTCCACAGCATCAAACACAGCAGACCACCCTTCCTGTCTACTACCACTCAAAAATAAAAGGAATCAGTGGCAAGTCTTTCTTGTCAGGGAGCACAGACTGAACATCAAACTGATACATGACCATGCACATACAAGGAGCGGGTCTTTATATAAAACTCGGTGTTAGGCTCAGAGTCAAGTCAGCAATGCAGTTCTTGAAGCTATATTAGTCAAAGCTTCACAGACAAAACAGGTCTGTGAAAAGACAACACAAACATTTTCCTTCTTCATAAGGAATTTCACCATGCTCAGGACCGTGACACTCAAATGTGGATTTCACTAGTCATTAGACAAGCGGGACTTGACAGCTCTTGAGCATGCCAAGACAAATTTGTACATTGATGTTTCCATCTCCACTGAGAGGTCTTGTTCCCCAGTACTCTCAGAGTGTGCAAAGACAACCTCGTCATAATCTAACACCTCCATCCAAGGCATCCAATGGGCCTCTCACGACTCTTACGCAGGCATACCTTCTGTCACGTCTCCAGTGACCATGACAACACAGTCAGTCACACTCAAACTGGAAACCTGCTCTGTGGGTTCAAAATCGGGGCTGTTGAGAAGGCTATCAGCTATGTCCATCACAAGACTGGATGTGGCCTCAGACAGGTTCTTGGTTGACAGCACAGCAAACACATTTGACAGTATATCACACTCTGGGTGATCTGGCTGCTGCTTGGCCAGCAAGGGGAAATACCTGAGAGAAAGATAATAAATAAGGTTGGGTGATAATTTCAGTTCAGAACTTCATAACTCTTTTGTGTAAAAAGTCACACAAAAGATAATGACATCTTCTACTTCAAACAAGGCAAAAGTGCAAAAAAAAATTACAGAATGACAGTATCGTGGAAAATAGAATGAATGGAGGTTGAGAGGTCAAGTCCCTTTTCTTGCTTCAAGATAGCATGATCTAAATCTAACCCTTTCTCCACCAATGTTTGTCCAAGTTTCCCCTAAGTCTGCTCCTAACCTAATGATTCAGTACCATTTTTACACAAGTTTGTATATAAGCTCTTCATGCCTACAAATGATGTGTCTTAAAACAGATACCGGATCATTTAGCAAAGAAAAGCAGTGAGTCTGTGGAAGAGGCAAAAAATCACTCAAGGAAGCTGAGTTGGAACTTCTCACAGTGTCTGCATTAAAAAAAGCTCTCTCAGAACTTTCAGTATTAGAATCTCAGTGTCAGATTCTGTGCTGAACCTACCCACATCCTTCAAAAAATAGAAAGAAATCGGGAATCAAAAAACGTGAATGAAATTATATATTGTAAAACTGACTTCCCACCTCCCAAGACTAAGAAGTCATTGGTCAAGACACGGACATATTCTAAGAAGTCAGCCCTCCTCCTCACCTGTCAGCGGGGTTTGGGCTACATATGTGCTTAGTTGTTAATAAATGGGAAAACCAGACCACTAAAAAGAGAGTACTTGCATAAACTGGAAAGCTTCTCAACTGCATCTGGACTGCTATCACAAGAATAACAGTCTAACGGAAAAAGAAAATATGGGTTTTGACACAATTATTCATAACCTCTTAGTGTGCTCTTTCTTCCTTGAATTTTGTGTAGTCAGGAGAAATACTTATGCTTACACTTACCTGGGATTCTTACTCCAGGTGTGAATGAGTTTGAGCAGAAAAGTTGGAGAATACTGACTCTCTGAAGCCAATCTGCAGACCTAAAGGAGATAAAAATCAGATACCAATGTAACACAAGCAGGTAAAGCCACTTAAAAACCTCATCTCCAACAAAGACCTCACTACAATCTATACTTTTTTTTTTAAAGTAATTTCATCATTTTTCCAGCTTCTTCCAGTATTTGTGGAATCACTCTAAGATTATATTATTCCTATTTATACACTATTCCAGCTACAATTTTTGCCCTCCCCTTGAAACTGGCTCCCCATGGATCCTCACATTTGTCACAGAGATCTAGCATCCTCTCCCCCACGTGCCCATGAGAACTCAAGTGCAACACCCAAGACTCACTCCTCCCACACTTCCTGTGCCCTGGCCACAGCACCTGCCATCCCAGCATCTCCTCTATATCTCCATGGTCTCACTGCTATAAAAGCACCCTCTCTGCTCAGGCACTGCACCACAGCCCAGGAATAGGATCTCCTAACAAGGATCTGTGTCCAAACCAATCCTACCTAAGAGTTGTCCAGCCTAAGCCTGACACAGTAGCTGCTCCTCCTTCACATGACTGGACACAGGCAAAAGAGACCCAGTGCACAGGCCTCTGCCACTCCACAACCCAACAGGCTACACGCAAGTCACACAGCTGGGTTTCCACCCTGACCACAGCTGGACTGTCAGCAGGGCACCGCTACTGAACACACGGGCAGGGGAGGCTCCTATGCATTTGCGGGCAATAGCCAGGATGGTGCATGTGAGGTTTGGACTAGCTCAGTCTGGCCTTAAGACCTGAGCATAACAGAAAAGGTGGCAGGTCTGACCATCATAGCCAGGGTCTTCGAAAGCTTCTTCTCATGCCCCCAATGGCTGGTAATGTTATTGCTCTGCATAAAACAAGAGTTTTTCTGAATGATGTACAATGAAGAGTAAACCGTTAACTCAATCCTGCAGGAAT
>NW_010540958.1:40083-48187 GCF_000687285.1 Phaethon lepturus
ATATTGAGCCTCTGCAGCAAACTCCTGGAATATGAAGAGCAGCAAACTCCAGTTCCAAGTACAATAGGCTTAAAACAATTTGCTCTCTCCACGAGTTTTTATACACCTCAGTTTCATAGCCTTAAAAAAGGAAAGCACACAAGTTGGACGATTCTTCTGCCAAAACCGAATCTTAATGGAGTTCGCTGGTAGAGACTCCCTCTAGAGGGAGCTTCTGGATCATACTACCATCCCAGCTCCAAAACCAGCTCTGTCTTCCTGACGTCTGTAAGGACAACAGGAATTCTAACTATTTAACAACAACCTCACATCTTTTTCAGATTCACTCAGTGTTTCGAAACACAATGCTCTCCGAAAGCTTTAAGTGCTTGAGCTGCTCTGGGACTGCTTTGCTCAAGTGGCACCCTGGCCTTGAAAAGACTCCATGGACAAACCAGGAACATACAACTCCCTGTTGCTCAGCCCAGTGCAATACAGAGCTATATGCACTCCCTGAAACTATTTTATCTACTGTTTGTCCACATACACATACTACATATCACATATTGTTACTGGTAGAGCAGAGAAACAAGGTAGGAGTAAACAAACACAATGTCTCGAGAAGCAGACCTGGAGTTTCACAGACCTCAGCAGTTAGTCCTGGTGCTCTTTGACAGCCTTTTCTGCTGCAAGGAAGTTGGACATCTGGATACCTCAAAAGCCTCAGTGGAAGAGCTCTGTTGGAGTCAGCCCATTTTGCTCAGTTACCCCCTGGGTGGAGGTGACTGCCTTTAGAGCAGAGACAACCCAGCAGCTGGCATAGGAATTCCCTGATAACCTCAGAGCCCAGTGCACTGATAAAGCCAGCACAATTTCATTTTAAATACTGTGTGTTGTCTCTTCCTCTCACAACAGTGCATTTTCTCAAGTCATAGGTGATCTGAATTTCTCTGATGAAGGCCACAACCCTGTGCTTTGTCACTGTGCTCACACAGGACTCCCAGCAGGCATGCACAAGAGCACACAGCCCACTGACAGTCCCTGCTGGGTCCTTCCTTTCCTGCAGCAGTGTTTGTTTCTGCAGTCCCCTACCACAGGCCCAAGAACTATCACACACAAAAGTGGGAAAATGCACCTAGAAGTGACTAGTATTATTTTGTTTCCCTGAAGCATCCAGGGAAGAAGTCTGCTTCTGTGGTTAAAGAACAAAGAAATGGCATCTGTTTTATTCAGATGAATCAATTTGTACTTTAGCCTGTGACTTGATTATTCCAGGACTAATCAGACATGAGCCAAGAAACTCACCTGGCACAGACACATCAGAATGCCAGAATCTGTCTGAGGCTGCACTCAATCTTGTGATGAACATAGCTGACACAATGGACGCCAGTGCAGCTGGAGTTGTCTGCATGGTACATTTACACACAAACTGTTTGGAAAAACAAGAAATACTTACCTGAGGCCATACCACTGCATGGAAAACTGCATCAATCTCTTCCACACTAAAGCTGTAGGTCTCATAATCAGAAAAAAACTCCCCCACAAGCTTGAGTCCAAGACGTCTCAAATTCTTCAGTGGATTAATCAATCTAGGTTGGACCTGTAAAAACAAAACAAAAAAAACCCACCCCAGTAAGACCTTTGCAGAGCAACTAACTACTTGCTCTGAAATTAAATACAACAATTTAAATGACCACAGATACAACCTTTGCTGGAACTATCACAATGTTCTTCTGTTTTCTCCTGTAACTTGCTCACGGTAGCAATGTACCTCTCAGAGCTGACCTAAATTTTTCTAAAGGGTGCCTGCACTGAGTCAGCTACAGAAGACTCCTTCACCTCATGAAAATCCATGCTGACAGGCTTGAAGTAGTGTCTGCCCTTTTTGGACAAAACACAGAAGGCTACACCACAGTTACATTTCCAGCCCTGACATTTAAATAATTCTGTTTTACACAGGTAAGGATCCAAATCGGCTCTTGAAAGCGAAGTTGTACTTTGTACATTGAGATCTACTGGAAAGAAAATAAATCAAAGGAGAAAGGGGGAAGAATAGAGAAGGCAAGAATGTGAATCACTTCTTCCAATGGCACGGGGAGGGGGAGTATAGCATTTGGTTACAGGAGGATGCTTCTTGTGCCCATTTAGCGGTTACGTTCCATAGCCTTTCTTGGGGAAAACGTTTCAGTAAGGAAGTCAGCCACACAGCTAATCATGAAGTTATTCATGCACTGCTGCATGTTGACTGTTCTCCCTGAGAAGAGTCTTGACTTGAGTAACCTAAATTATTTCCATACTGTGCAATGCAGATTACAGCACAAACACATGAGGTAGCTCCACAGTGCAGAGGTACTGAACTCCAGTCTCCAAAACAACAGAGCCACGTCAGAGCAAGTAAAGGCTCCTGTCCGAGACTGGAGCTATGTCTTGGGTTCCTCAGTGTCTCCAGTACATATCATGATCCACCACACAGAATAAACACTTGTATCTCTTATTTCACAAAGCAGCTTTGGTGTCAAAGCCTCACTGAAAGACATCAAAATTTTTTTATTTGATGTACCTATGGACTTCTGAAGACACCACCCTCTGTCATGCAATAAAATTCTATACTTTCTTTGCACCCAAAATCACAGGTAAAAAGACAAAGAGGAGATGGTGGAAAAGGAACCAAACGTGCTCTTGCCCAGGACCTCCCAAGCTGTGCTGAATGTGACCTAATGGTGTGTAATCATCTTCCAGGCAGCAAATGACCTGCTTGAAAGGCCAATGAAAGCATAAACCAGGCTGCTATTGTTAATGGTGACCCCCAAGTGAAATAATTTTGGGTCCCCCACTGTTCAATCACCGTAAGAGCTGTCCTCTGAGATTAAGTCTTTGAGAGCACAAAGAAACTCAGTACTGAACACAATCAGTAGGAAATGGTAAATTAATAACTTGGCTTAAAATGGTCAAAGTTGATGTTTAATGCTCCAGGCAGTATCAGTCTGCAATAAATTACTCTCAAACTCCAAGAATGTCTTCTAATCATTAGCCAAGATAAACAGATTTCTCACACTCTTCCCTGAGCTTTTAACATCTCATGGACTAATGAAGTGCTAAATTAAGTTCAGACAAATGACAAACTGTCACTGCGAACATCACACAACAATGACAGCATTACTGTAGTAACCCCGGCAAAATGTGACTATCCCAGCAATGAATGAAGCAGCTTTTAAACACTTTTCCCAGTCTAAAGCATGTAGGCATATGCAATCCATTGCTTAAGTCAGACTGTGGGATACTGCTGTCCTAAAATTGCTCATCTGCTCATCCCCTACATAAATGAAGAGAGGTACAAGGTTCTGTGCAGCCTGCAGGCAACTATGGGACCTTGGATGCTGCCTGACTGTGAAGGCTTGCTTTGTTTGATGGATCGTTTTCAAGGCAAGTTCTAACCTCGAATGCTCACAGATGGGTCTTGGCAAGCACACACGTGCATCATGACAGAACATTCATTACCTAACACCACTTCTCAGTCTATCATCTCGTAATTCCTTTCAACACCACAGTGATGATGATGACTGTGCAGTTTTCTTGTTTCACACCTAATATGCGATCAGGCTCTGCACCAGACCAGACTCGAGCTTTCCTTTTCCTATGTTGATTGAAGCCTGGCAAAGGCACTCGTTTCAGAAAGACAGAAAAGCCTGGCTCAGTGTCATAGCTTCCAAACAGCTGGCAACAGACCCCCTGAGCTAGCTGAGCTAGAGCTTAGGGATCTCTGCACTGCTCTCCTGGGCACAGGGCAGCAGTAAGCCAACATGCCCTGTCTTTAGGTGCAGCGAATCTTTAACAGAATGTTTTCCTCACCTGACCCTTTCTGCATGCACAGCCATTGCACAGCAAGGGAAAAAACATTTGCAGTGCTCTGCAGATACCTGGCTGAGACCCAAACTGTGACACTGGATGAGCATGACTACTTCTGACACAGAGCTGAACATGCTTCTAGTGTGCTGAAAGCATGGCTGGTAGCCGTGTTCTCCTTGTGTCCCGTAACAGGAGACAATCACTGTAGATAAGGACTGTGATCATCTACAATGCTGAGCTCCCCTGGGGTCTAGCACTGCAACAAAACACCTCAAAGACAAGTTTTGCTCTGAAGTCCTCAGGCAAGGAGTTTTAAATCCTCTCCTTTCCCTGCTCAAACATTTTATCCTTGCAGCCAAGAAACTCTATCTTTTAGGCAATTTCAACTTCCAGACATAAGATCTTGCTACATCCTTACAACAATCATTTAGCTCTCCCTCATGCCCTTCTAAGGCCCCTCACTACAAGAAGGATGCTGAGGTGCTGGAGTGTGTCCAAAGAAGGGCAACGAAGCTGGTGAGGGGTCTGGAGCACAAGTCTTATGAGGAGCGGCTGAGGGACCTGGGGTTGTTTAGTCTGGAGAAAAGGAGGCCGAGGGGAGACCTTATCACTCTCTACAACTACCTGAAAGGGGGTTGTGGCGACATGGGTGTTGGTCTCTTCTCCCAACTAACTAGTGATAGGATGAGAGGAAATGGCCTCAAGTTGTGTGAGGGGAGGTTTAGATTGGATATTAGGAAAAATTTCTTCACCGAGAGAGTGGTCAAGCATTGGAACAGGCTGCCCAGGGGGGTGGTGGAGTCACCATCACTGGAAGTGTTCAAAAAACATGTGGATGTGGCGCTTCAGGACATGGTTTAGGGGACATGGTGGCGCTGGATTAATGGTTGGACTTGATGATCTTGAAGGTCCTTTCCAACCTAGTGATTCTGTGATTCTCTCCACAGAGCAGGCAGGTAGCAACGCACAGAGACAACCTCCAACTCTCTCTTCAGTAACTCAGACAAAAATGCAGTCCAAAGCAGTTTTCTAAATACATTAACTCTGCCTGCACTGCCTTGAGCCCTGTAGCACTTTCAGACAAATATCACTGGCCTCTATTTTGACAGACATCTAATTGCTATACTTCACTTCATGCTGGCATTAAACTTCTCTTTACCTGAAGCAGTGAAGGTGTGTGCACATGTGCAAGCTAAGGGAAGGAGGAGGGAAAGGAATTTAATTTACATGTTTGTTTGTATATCATTTGCACATATTGTACCTTCTCTCTTTGCTGGAGGATGCAGGATACCACAGCCGTCATGCAGAGCAGAATCTGCAGAATCTCAGGCAGGTACTGATGGATCAAATGTCCCATGTTTTTCAACACAATTTCGAGACCGTTGAAGAGGCTATGCTGACGCCCAAGAGGGAGGACTTTACTTAAATCCATCTCTGACATACTTCGAAGCACTGCAGTCTGGCAAGGCCCTACAACAGGCAAAGGGACAGCAACTTATCAGAAGCACCATGAAGATACCCACTACCAAAAATAATATTCAATGAAAAATAGTAAAATCTGGCCCTAAATTACAGATCCTCACATTCAGCTTTTTACATAAGGACACCTCTGGGTCTCCATCTCTCTGTGACACTCAGATGTCTCCCACTGCTACATTATCAGAGCACTTTACAACCTCTGTTTATTGCCATCATACACAGGCTAGCCTACAATGCCAGCGATTGCTCATTCCTGGCCTGCTACAGCTTACTTGCACAGCTGTGGCAAGTCATCCAGTTTTTCTCACCTTGGACCTGTAAAAGAGAGCAATCGTGCTTTGTAAGGAAAAGCTCAGGGGAATCCTAGTCCTTATCAAAAGTTTGCTTTCACCCTTCCAAGGCACTTTTAGAGCCTAACTGAAGCACGTAACAGTACTAAGTGTATGTAACCTCCCACATCTCAACAGGTCAGAAAGTACCATACCCCCTGGTTCTACTGCCTGTACCTACCATCACTGAATTGCTTCACAGCTTCAAAGAGTAGATCCAAGAACATCCTTATCTCTTCTGGCAATGAGCCGGCAAGAAATCGCAGAACGATCGACATGCGAGTGCCCGCTGAAGACTTGCCCTGTGTTTTGCTTCCTGTTTTGTTTCTCATTCTGCCATAGAGAATTCTTCAAGAGCCAAAAAGAGGTTGCATTAGCTTTTAGCAGGCCATCTGTTTCCTAGCTTCTTATTATGCAGGAGAAACTCCATTTAAAAATATTCTCTAGTGAAAGCAAGCTGAGTGGAAGTCCCTCCTTCATGGTCTCTACTGAGTTACTATGCATTGCCCAAAAACATCCCAGTGAAAGATCAGCTTCTGCTACTACAGTGGAAGCTTTGCTGGAGACTTCAGGTATAAAACTAACTATCTGCATGATAACTTGCATCACTGTATCTTAATAAAAATAAGTGGCAATACTGAGTGAACGGAAATGTTCTCACAGTTCTCTGTAAGCCTCAGCAGGAACAGTATTATTTCTTTAAAAACACCAAAATGTTTTTAAAGAAAACAGAATTTGCATAACACATTACATCACTGTGTTAATAAGGAAACCATACAGAACATCACAAACTAAGTCATCACACTATACCCTTAACCATAGGTTTTTCTCAATTGTTTAAAGTGAGAAGCAGCAGCATTACATCTCTGTTCATGGTTCTTCGACAAGAAACTTTTAAACCTGCACTTCACGACACACCTCATAAGAACAGGGATGAGATCTGGTCGATGCTCCATTTTTACTACTGCAGTCTCCTCAGAAATACTGAAATGTACTATTTCTTCTTTAAAACTCTTGTCCTCCAGTAGCCTTTGCAAGTTCTCCCTGAGAGTAATAAACATTATTTGAAGGCAAGTAATGGTTATAAAAATAGACAGACACACACACACACATGCATCTGTATTAATTACCTATGTATCTAATCTATGCTGTATATAAAATATTGAAGTATTATGTTCCCACCTTTTATCAAAAAAATATTTAAAAAGCCAGCAAGTTCAAGCTAATTATGTAGGAAAGTACCTCCTGGACATTCTGAAGAGATTATTCAACCACAAACTACAGCTTTATGCTGTCACTTTCTCTGGGTGGTTATAAATCATCAGTACAAAATACCTCTTTCAAAATGATTCAAATACTAATCACATGCTATTGTAGGACAGACTTAAAGTGTTGCCATTTTCCTGTAAACAAAAGACAGACACTGACCAACCTCAAGATCTTATTTCCTGTTTTAGATAGTAAATATACAGCTGGCTAAAATTAAAACGTATACATGTGTCTTCAACAAATACAGGAAAGGCTCTCTCCTTGAGGCAACCGACCCCAAGCAGGCTTCTGTTATGACAGCAGGCTCATTCACCAATGCTGAAATAATACAACAGCTTTCACCTGTATGGCAGTAGATGAGGGTGCTTGTATGTCATGATACAGTCAAGAGCTATTCTCTGTACATTCTGGTCTTGATGAGACAGTAACTGCAAATGACAAAAGAAAGAAAATGAGTCCTATCTAGAAGACAGAAGTGCTTACTGAAAATAGTGGAACAACCCAACGGCTCCAAATTCAAGCAAGTTTTGGACTAACTTATCAAAATGGAAACAGAACGTATGTGTTGGTTTTACACTGGCAAGATGTGAATACACGACTGTCACTCATAAAAAGCGGATATGGTTGCTGGTAGTTCATATGTATTTTTCCCCCCCATCTTCACAGGATAGTTATAATATCTGGTTTTTCATAACTGTCTTTTGGACCACTGTTAGCTTCCATTTTCAGCCTCCAAAAACAGTTACCAGTTGTGCATCTGGGAAGACTGGATTAAAAAGCAGACTACCCAAACCATCCCAAGACACCTGTATTTCTTTCCTATGACAAACACAAAATACTCGTAAGACTTGATACAGGATCACAGAATCACTAAGGTTGGAAAGGACCTTCAAGATCATCAAGTCTAACCATTAATCCAGCACCACCATGATCCCCAAAACGTGTCCTGAATAAGCAAAGTCTCACTGAGATTCACCCTCTCTCAAAGATGACTCCTCATAACCCAGGCACTAAGAAATACAGATCATTTCCCCAAGTGGCATCCTTATCAGTTCTTCAGTCTCCTACCAAGCAGCACAGGCTAGAATCATCAAAGGTCACTTCACCATGATGTCCCTGTGCCAGATGGACACACCAGCCATGACAATACATATGCTAAGACACAGAAATGGCAAACAGTAAGTGATGAAGTAAACCGCTCT
>NW_010540958.1:48279-72610 GCF_000687285.1 Phaethon lepturus
TTCCCTAAGCAAAACTCTCAGATTGACTGAAACAGAGTGGATTTTCATTAGAGATTCTCAAATCTGGGGACTAATGAATGGACCCTCCAACTCCCACAATGGCTGCCAGGTAAAACCCAGGGAACTAGCAGGTTTGTACCACTTAATACAGTTCTACAGCCCACTGACTGCAGCCTCAGAGAACACAAATTGGGAACAATTAGAGCAAACCCCAGTGATATGAACAAATCCACAAATTGCGACCCAGTAAAATTAATAAAATACCCTTTTAAGGACAGTAGGATAAAGACTCAGAAACTCTCTTCAGAGTCATGTTTTTGACAATTCATTCCTTCAGGCAAATCCCTCAAAAAGGAATCTTATCAAACTCAATATTCTTCAAGAAGAAATTCTGTTTTCTTTTTTTGATGCAAAATGATCTGTTGTTCACACGGACCATACTCTTTGTAGACACAACACTGTAGGACCAATCTCGTCAGGCCTCCCTAAGCTTTGGATTCAAAATCCTCTTCCAGATCCTGCTGTGCAAGTGGAATAGACTCCCACTACAGCCACTTCTCCACCTTGCCAAAAGACTACTACTTGTCGGCAAAATCTGTTTGCATGAGCCACTCCTCTCAAACTAAGCCAGGTATTTCAAGCAGGTCTTTACTAAAAGGGTTCATTTCAAGTGAAGCTTTCTAGGAGGCCCTCTCAAGGACAGCTGCTTTTTCAGGTATCATGACTGGGTTCAGAAAATGACAGGATTCTGCAGTCTCAGACACTCCATTCAAGTAAGAATGAGTTAACTTATTAGCAGTAATTTTAAAAGCCAGCAAATATCATCACCTGGGTATATAATGCGTTCAACTTCTGCTCCAGATACAATGCACGAGGATTTGAGAATTTAGAGAAAACTTGTAAGTGGGCTATTAGTTGCCTGTAAAACAAAACAAACCAATTATTTTTTTAAATGAACAGAAGATACAATCCTGCATTATCATAAACAAATAGGGAACTTTCAATAAAATTGATTAACAAGGGAAAAAAAAAAAAAAACACCACCAACACATGAGGATCCCAAGTCTACAGCCTCCATTTCAGAAACACAGCAAGAGGTATCCCGTTCCCTCTCCTGAACAGCTCCTTCCAGATGTCACTTCACTGCACAGAGAAGGCCATTTCCTCAGTAGCACTAGATGGACTCAGCTTTTGATGAGAAAGGAATACAAACAGTCAGGACGCAGCCTACTTCTCTCTGCCAGCCCAGCCTGGAACACCAAACAGGTGAATTTACCTCTATATTTATTCACTTGTCCTTAACTGGTGCCCGTTTCACTTCTATCAACATGAAGCGCTGCATTTAGCCACAGACTGTGCTGGACTTATACCAGACTACAAGTACAGATGGGAATCAGTTCCTCTAGAAGTGGCTGTGTCACCCCACATCTGGCCCACCTCCATTTTGTGGGAGGGGAGAGAGGTGATCAGGATAAGGAAGGTGTGAGATCTCCTCTACCATGTGTGCCGTGGGGCTGGCAGAGGCTGTCCTCATCCAGCTGCTCCCCCTGGTAGTTTACAATGAACTCTCCAGACTTAGCTAGGCCACCCTCCTCCATGGCTGGGCTCAGCCAAAGGATGAGTATGACACCTTTTGGCAACCCCACACCGAGCTTGGGGGCAGGTATGGGTCCTCCCGCTGCCTCAGCCGGACCTCATGGGCCGCAGGGTGCAGCCCCATAAGGTCTTTCCTACCGCAGCACAGGCCTGACTGCATGAACTTTCCAGGGTGAAGATGGAGAGGTCACTCCAGAACTCATTAACACGCCTCTGGTAAATCTTTTATGCCTTTGTTACTGCTACCAGGAACTAATGTTTCCACTTAAATACGTGGACATGGGATGGAGGTTGGGAAAAAAAAAAAAAAAAAAAAAATCTTGGACTGTCACTGTATTTTAATTGCTGATAATTTGCAGATACAAGCCAGAATCTGGGAACAAAATGGAACACCTATAAAACACCTGGGATTAAATGACAATTCAGCTTACATATCAAATACTCATGTTCCAAAATGTAAGGTGACATTTTGAAGTTCTCTGTCATTGTAAGGGCCATCCTTTGCAGAAGAAATGGCAAAATACAAATCTTTGTGATGTACTTGTAAAGAACATTTGACAGAGGTCGTCACTTTCTCCATGTATTCATCACTGCAAACAATGACATTACACCAGCATGTAGCTTCAGTCTAAAACACTACCAAATGAAATTCTTTGTCCCCAAGAAGAATATTGGGACCAAGATTTATAACAGTTAGGCAATGGCAGAATTCCCGTATTAAAACACCTAAAAGAATAGTCTCATTTTTCAAAGTGTTTGGCAACGACCATGGTTTTAAAAGACCAACAGGTACACACAGAGAAGCCAGTGGAATGCAGGTACAATGGCCTCCAAAAACTTCAGAATACCACACAATTTTTACTTGAAGTAACACAAACCATAGACTGTCAGCAGGTAATGAGATGATGATAAAATCCAGGCGGGGTCTTTGGGTGTTTAGTACTGTGCAGGCAGAGTTTCTGACTCTAAAGTGTTATAATGCACTGAAGTGCAAGCAAAAGAAGAAAAAGGAATATATATAAAAATATACCTTTCCTCTCATCATGAGCTGCTGAATCTGCCTTTCTGTGAAAGCACTAGCAAGGGAAAACTAACAATACTTACTTAGCAGCAGCTCTTCTTGTTTTCTTTTTTGGTAGTCCTACAGTAATCAGTACCCCTTCTTCCTTTTCTTCTTCCTCCTCCTCTTCCTCCATAGCAACATCATTCACCTCTTCACCAGGTACTTCTTTTGCTGCTACTGCACCACTAGTTTTCTTTCTAAGATCCTGAGATGGAGCCACTAATGAATCTGCTGGGTAGTACTCATTTCTGTGTTTAAAAAACAAAAGGAGGAAGGAAGGAATTAAGAAGCATAGCATTTTACAGGGTTTCAGGGCAAGAACAACCAAAAACTCCACAATCTACCATCCTCATTATTAATGGCACTGTGTCTTGGGACACTATATGACTAAAAATTCCCAAAGAAGCGTATTCAGCAAGTATATGCTTCTTTGCCTGCAAGTTGCAGAGACTGGAGGTACCTGGTGGAGAGGAGAAGAGAAACCAAATCACTGAATTACTAGCAGTCTGTAAAGAGGTTATGTGGAGGGCATAGGGGTTGTGTTTGCTCGAGTGGGCAGAGGAACAGTGAGTATGTCAGTAAGAGAGCAAGTGAGGAAACTACTCTACCTGCTACAGTTTGGTTCAATTTTTCCAGGAATGCAAGCAAAAAATAGGTTTTCTAATCATAGCAAAGGAGTATCAGAAGCCTCCCCCTTCCATGAGATCACATGTACTCCGTGTGTATCATACTATCTGATATGTGCACATGCAAGCACACCATTGCTGTCCCTCCAGGGGCAGGAAACTGAATTAGCCTCTGAAAACCAGCATTTTCTCCATCTTGGAGGAAAATATTTTGGTCTTCTGTGATTCCAAATTAAAATGTATTTTCACTTAAAAAAAAAGGGGGGGGGGCGGGCGGAATCTTTATTTCCATTGAAATTGCTCCCTAATGGAATAATGAGGCTGTGACAGTTGCAAGTCAATAAATGAGAGACTGACTGAGCAGCAGAAACGTACTGCCAGTTTCATTTCAGCCTGCTTCTTGTGTGATGTTTCTAACACTTCAATCAAAAGGTTATCTTAACTGGAAACAGACATGTCAGCCATGCATTCAGGAAATAAAATCTATAATGGGATAGCCACAGTCTTAAAGCTTAGCAATACACTGAAAGCAAAGTGTCCTCTCAACTGAAAAATAAATCTTACTTACCTAATAAATCTCAAAAGAAGTGGAGAAAGTTCCCTTGACCTAGGCTCCACTCTGTCTGGAAACTTATCCAGTGCTTTCCACAGTAGAAAACGGAAGTTTGTGTGGTCTAGACGCTCACTGCAATCTGTTCTAGTCCTCAGCTTCTCCAGGAAGACACTCCCCACCCCTCCCTCTGGCATCTCCTCGCTTTCTGTTTCAGAAATCCTTTCCTCCTCTTCATCTAGTTCATTTTGCAGCTCCATTTCTATAGAACAGATGAAGAAAATCTCTTCAGGTTATTTCATAATCACCAGTAGCAAGGGATCAGTCCCTCATTACAGAAGTAGTACTTTTGTTGATGTGTATCTGCTTAGATAACTGTATTTAACACTGACTTGAAAGACCTGCATTGCTTAGAAAGTATTCTAGGATGCCTTATAGCCCTGACGCATCTCAGTTAAGCTCAGTTCTCTTGACTAACAGAGAAGTCCACACATGGCTGCATGCTCATGGCTCTGTCATGAAATCATAGACTCCATACACCCATACGTAAACCTTAAGACACACCTAAGAAAAACAGTGTTTGCAGGAATTCCAGTGAATTTATGGAGCAGAAAGATTGTTAGCTCCATTGTACAGGTTTTATCATCGCTCCTGATCAGTCTGGGCAGAGCCAGCTGTAAGCAGGGACAGAACTGCTGCATGGCTTCCCACAACCTTCAACTCCCTTCTGTAATGCAAGTGCCTTTTCTATCTACTTCTTGGTGTTTAGGACAGAAGGAGACACAGTCTTTTCCCAAGCCTCTCCATTCCTGCCCAGGACATGATGCTGATAGTCAAGAGCTCTGGTTCTTAATTCCCCCATCACACTTATATTTGGGGCACATAAAAACACAGTCATGTCATTCACAATTAGCTGGGTTACTGTCATAACGTTTAGGAGCTGTGACTTACCAGCACAGGTAGCAGCCCTCTCCAAATGTTCATATAAGACCTTCCAGAACTGTTTATTCTCCATTTCCTTTGCATGAGAACTAACAAAGCATAAGACGTGAAATTAAAAGGAGAATAATAAAAGCCATGTGTCACTAGCAAGTTAACAACTAACACAATCAGAGGCTTTGATCACTGCTTTAATGTGAGTGTCTGAAGACAGGACATCTGCACGATACAGCTGTAGCAACTCCTTGCCTTTACTCATGGATCCCAAATGTCAATTGTTATTAAAATAATCTGGTTGTATCTCATGAACTCAAATTGCATAAAAATGTTCTGAAGTTTTTTACTGACTTCTTCACAGTAACATCATATAGAACCAAAGGAAGAATTAGCATGGACATATCTTTTGAAGAGCTGGCTCAATATTTTTTTATTAATTTACTAGTTTGAAGGGGAAAACCCCATCCTTTATATCATACAACAGAGGGGACAAACCAAGAAGATAAAGTCATGCTGAAAGCAGACACTCATTTCTGTATTTAGTTCAGCTGTCACTATGGTAAGTCTTCCCTACTCTTTAGTAGGCTTTAGAGGTTTTCCAGTAAGGACAGAAAAGTCAGAGGCAGAAGTCTCTCTCAGTTTCCCTTACTCCATTAAGCGCTTGTGAAACACTACTCAAATCCTGCTACCTTTGACTGAAAATTCTATTTGACTCTGTTTGTTGCAAGTTCCCTTTAATAGTAAGAAAAATCAGAAACTAACTTACAAAGTAAGAGTCTACACAGGCTGCAATTTATTTGAGAGATCAATTAGTTTCAGAAGATTTCACACAAAGGTGCTCATGCACAGGTCTCTCCAAATCAGACATTTTAACCTTAGCTTTTGTTCACAGAACAATGGAAGGAATGTTCTGTGAGACAACCACAGATTGCAGCATTCAACTGCATATACTCACGTTATGAGTTCAATTACAGGATCCCAGAGGGGGCTGAAGTTAATATAAAGCATTCCCAGTAAATACCGAAGAGGTACCTAGAATGACATACAATACCATCTCGTTGAGATGTAAAAAACAATCGTTAAAGACCAACCAACCTCCTCTAACCTTTCTTTCTCTCAAAGATGAAACTTTGATCAAAGACATTCTCAGAAGTACCACAAGTAATGAAGCAAGTCACACACATCATCATTCCTTGTCTTGTAGCTGCATGAGGAAACCTAGAGCCCATTTACTGTAAGCTGCACTGAGATCTAGTCATCATATCCACATACCATGAATGTGCAAAAATCAGTTCAGCACAGCAGATGATCTGGATTGCCTGCCTCCCTGTTTAACTTCATGGCTGCCATAGCAGCATTAGGGACCTCAGAAAGAGGAAGGTTTGTCCTGAGGAGTCTTTATTGCACTAGGCCTAGAAGCATGTCCTCTGGACTGGTTTCTTGCTGACCTACATGCAGCAGGACTGACCTACAACCCTTCCTCACAGGAGCTTACAAGTCAAGGTAAAAAAAAATTGTACAGGTACAGCAACAGCCAGAAAAATTATAAAAAAAAAACCCCTCCCACCAAATCCATGATCATTTAACTAGTAAAATTGTGACCCTTCCAACACCTAGAAGGTGAGGTCCCCTTTAGCTCAGCAGCAGAGGAGATTCAACAGTCACAGGCATACAAGATTTTCACCCTGCAACAAGATGCAGAAGCTAGGCTCTCCAGTGGCCAATGGAAATCCTACCAACGTTCAACCATGCTGAGGGTATGGCAAGGTCATGGTTTTAAATTTGCTCATGACTTGCTTCTGCCTGGAATCATTTGTCTTCCTTTCCATGATATCAAAATCTGATTAATCTGCTTGTGGGCCATTTATCTGGAGAGCACTGTTGTTCTACTGAATAGCCAAGAGAACGCAATAGTCCCAAGGGCAATGGGAGCTGTGATCCCTACTAAGAAGTACATTTTCTAAAACCTAATGTGGGAGCTAACTGATTTTTTGATGAACTCTTACTAAAAACTCTGCAATCCTTTTGATGGAATAAGAACGTTCTCTTGCAATACAGGAATGTAACAACTGCTTTTTGACAATAACGATTTACCTCCTGCAAAGATCCACTTGGTACTGCAGACTGCACTAGATCACATCTTAGTTTCCTCAAATGGAGAAGTTTCTCTCTGTAATCATTCACTGTTGCTGGCACAAGTTCTGCTTGGAGCAATATGGCAAATACTGGCTGGAGTTCCCCTATGCCATCACCCTGAACAAACAAGTGACATGCATTTTCTTAGAGAATCCTTTTCTCATTGAAAGATATTTCAACAAAACTACACAGAGTTCCAGCCATTATGGACCAAAGAACAAAGACAAGAGACTTGCTCTGGTTTCCACCAGGCATCAAAACTCACACATCTGAAAACATCAGGCACCAGGGGGACAAAGAGATAAAACTGGAATGTGAAAGCACAAAAGCAGAGAACAACCTCTACCAGACATATGCTTTGTTTCTGCAAAGTGGAAAACAGTTCACACACAACATCAAACACAGATGGCTTTGAAATGTTAAATTAAAAGTTCTAGCCCTACCTCAATCTGTGTAGAAGGTGGATTCTCAAAATGGTTTAGAATTCGGACGGTCAACAGTCGGACCTATCCAAAGCAGAAACGTATGTCAGAAGCATGTGGGAGAATGCAGGCTACATATGCAGGCACATACACACCTACAGAGAGGTTAACGTTTTGCACAGGAGGCTGATTTCACTAGGTTCCTCCTGGAGCTGGGAAATGGATAAGCTCCTGCAGTCTAGCAGGCAATTCAAAATGAACACATTAGGCTCCTGGTCTGATTCACCTCTAGGGAGAGGCAAGCCTCCTAGGGCTGAAAGTTAACCTGTTAACTCATGCCCCACGGCAGCCTCTTAGAAATGGACAAAGGCCTCAAAAGATACTACGGAAGTAATTGCTTTACATAGTCTCCTGTTTCTCCTTTAGCCTTTGTAATTTAACTTGGGTTACTTAAATTGCATTGTTAAAATACAAATCACCTTGCACGTGCTCAAGAAAGCAGATTACCTTGGAAACACCAGTGGAAATATTAGGGTGCAACTTCTCAAACAACTCCATTAGATTCCCTTGGGAAAGCGGTTCCTGGCAGCCACACAATACCAACCTCGTGTAATAGAGGTCAGCTAGCAGCAATGCAGAGGGGTCTGAAGGGAAAGTGCTAAAACAATGGAGTGTTTTATTAGCATACAGAGAGCACCGCAACAATACAGATATTTGAAAATAAGGCAGTAGTGACGATAACAATATTGAGGGAAAAATTCCACTTGACTTCAGACTCTGGTGGCACCAGCAGGCCAGTGAAGTCAGGCTTCACCAGCACACTGGCTTGCAGCCTCGAAGCCCAATTACCTATGACAGCCCAAGATGCATGAGATTCTTCCTTTGTATTAATCAGGCTTGTCAGGCCGGACCCCCACACACATAGCTGCAGAAAACAAATCTGCATAGGTCAGACAAGGGCTGCTGCTACTTTACCTTAGGTGAGACACCAGGAATCCTACCTGCCCACAGAGAAACCTGCTTTGGCTATCGTACATCCCATGCTCCAAGTGGGTTTCACACCCCCAGCCCAAAGCTGGCAGAAAAGCACTAAACTGAAGCTCCCTGCCTGATCTGGGCAAGCTGTTTCATCTCCGTCGTGCCTCAGACACGGGCACCATGATTTCCTAACTGAACAGGATGTTTTGAAGCTCAAGTTGCCAAAGACTTGGAGATGCTCGAGCCCAACAGTGACGGGAGATGACAAGTTCATCAGGATTTGCTGGAGAGACATCAATGGTCTCCCTCAATCCCTCCACCCATTCAGTTATGTGTGCTAATTATAAGGAGAATAGAGATACAATAAATAAAATGGAGCATAAAAATCCTCCCTCCTACTGTGGAAAAAGCACACTGGTATGTAAGGACATAGTGGAATCCCAACGCCATAAGCAAACTGCAGAAGTTCAGGCTTTTCACACAACTCAAAGCACTGTTCCTGTCTCTTTTATCATTATAATGTAACACAGTTACTAAGCATAGCACTCCTATGGTAAAACTAGAACTAACTTATTTGACACAGTACCCTGCAGCTGTCTAAGAAAGCTTCAGTTTGCAGAGAACATGTCACTGAACAGGCACTACATCTACCTGCTTCTCCAAACAAACAGTGCCTACAACATTGCTACCTCACATAACCACAATAATGAAGCAACGCATCAGCACAACAGAACGGGCAACACACAAAGAGGCATTTAACAAGCTTAACAAGCCCCTACATAAAGGCAAAGTCAACTCTGCTGTATCAAGGAGAACCACGAAGGATCACAGAACAGGCAGAGTTTACTTACGTGACCAAGCTCTTGACACGCTCCACAGGTAATAAATGGAGTATTTCAGAAGACTCCGCCAAACTAAGAAGAGTACTTACAGCTTGGCAGGCCACAAACAGGCTTCCTGGAGCAAAGAGAGAACAAGAACAGCCTGTATATTTACTCAGCTCTCAATGACTTGTGCCTATAAACTTTGGCACTTCAGCAATGCTCTACAGTATGAGATTTTCAAAGCTGTCCCATAGTACTTAAAGATTGTGTATTTGTTCATGAACGAAAGGTGAGTTTGCTGAATTTTGTTACAGCAGTCGCATCTCCTTCCTAAACTCTCAGCCTCCTTTAGGGATGGAGGGTTTCCCTGAAGCACAGGAAAGCCAAAGCCCTTCCAGACAAGAAAAGGGAAGGGCAACTCCTTCCCCCTAACACTCCTAAATTAGCAAGTAGGTTGTTTAAAAAAAAAAAAAATTAAAATTCCCTTCTCCATCATCTCTTCCCAAGCAGAAGAAACACTGTTCTTAAACCAGGCAAACTGAAGAACATTTTTAAAGGATATAATTTCCTTACATGCTGCCAGGTGCCATGAAAAAAAAGAGGAAGTAAGCATTCATTTCCCATTTATTCCTTTGAAAATGTCCCTCTATTCCAAGTTGATTAATTCCCCAGGTGTGTGCCGAGTCCTGCTCACCATTAACCTCATAAGATGCTCCTCAAAGAGAGGAGAAGAAACAGCAAGTAATGGCAAGTTGAAGCTTTCTGCATCTATTAGTGTAAGGGCACAGGTCCCCAAACTGTAATCTACATATCATTTGGTAGTAGTACATCTGTGCTGGACAAAAATAGAGGCTCCCACCTCACTATACACACCTATATGATCAATAGGATAAGCACTTCCATACAGGCAGTTACCCCCAGCTGCCAGGTGTAACTTGCTGTTGATCTGTCCCAGTTCACAAGCCAGCTTCCCTGCACTCCACAGCAACTGTAGAAAAATACCCAGTTCTGGCACTTGCACTTTGCCTCAGGCCTGAGAGGCCAGGCAGGTCAAACAGGGAGCACAGGGCTGCGGTATGCCTTGCACAGGCAGTGAGAAGAGACTGGAATCCTAGTAGAAGCTGAAGGAACTGCAGAGAGCATGGAGCTGGAAAGAATGCCTGAGGATGAAAAAAGTGTCCAGGAACCCTAGCTTGGGAGTATGGTGATGAAAATCAAGGAAAGAAGTGTAGCATGGGACAATAGGAAGCAGGAGTGTAGGACAGAAGTTGCATTTGTTTTCTTTTCTCTTATGGGCAAAGAAAGAAATAGCAACATGCCTCTTACGCAAACACAGAGCTGGTGCACAGCTTACTACTACTGCCACCAAGGATGAGACCCAAGAAAAGTTTGGGTATTACTTTCTTAGAAGTAGTACATTGCCACTAAAATAATCATCACAGCATGCAAACTCTGCAAACAGGATAGAAGAAAGGGCTAAATCAGAAAGGACCATGCCTGACAAAGACTGGAGAAGAAAAAGCAACAGAGCCAATTGTCAGATACATTTAGGAATGGTAATAAGGGCATTATAAAGGGAAAAGGCCAGACTCTAGACAAGTCCTTTCAAATCAAAGAATGATGAACACTGAACCTGGGGCATTCCAATACCTGCTCATACTTTGGCACAATCCCTATACTTGCAATCCCCCTGAGTAACAGCTGCCCTGCCCGATGCAAGCACACTTAAAACATTTTTTTTCTGGCCAGAGAGGGAAGACAACTAGTGACCACCCATGACTGGAGGAAGGATGCAGCATACTAGAATTGGTGCTGTCACTTAGGTCAGAGATGGTAATGTCCCAAACTTTGCACTATAGTTTGGAATAGTATAATTGGAGCTTGTGAGTCAACAGTCTCTCCTTCACTTGACTGCTTCAGCCTGGATCTGGTTTAGATTGATTTCCATCCTCCTTTTTTTTTCCCTCGCTTTCTTCTCCTCCTTCCCAATTATCTCTGTCCTCCACTTTGCAGAACATCTGTTGCCCCATTATTATTATCAACAACAAATGAAGAATCATTTCCTGGAGGGTGTTCCCTCCCAAGCTTTGCTCTTCTAGTTTTACCTGAGCTGGTCAGTAAACTTCAATACAATGCTAGTGCTATTAATTTTCATACTTTGTGTCATCAGAAAAACTGCTTTATATTTTTTTTCATATATGATCAAAAAGCAAATAAACAGGAAATCACTGTAACTGACCTTTGCAGAGGCTTCCTTTGTCAATGGCTGTGAAGAGAGAGTCTATAAAATTTGTCACATGGGGCAGAATGTTTTCTTTGTCCATTGGTCTGTCCAAAACAAATGAGAAGACTTTTATCTCTATGTTACACTTATACCTACACACATATTGAAGCTTTCTTTCACATCTATCTTGTATTAAATTATGGATAACTCACTCCAAGTTTGAAACCAGCAGCAAACCATTTTTGCTATTTCAGATTCAGAGTTTAAGTGGTAGCATTCATTGCACCTTCTTCCCAACTATTCCTTCCATACAAGATCATCATAATTATTGAAAAAAACCACTGGCTAGAGAGGACAGTGCTTAAAACACTGAAACATGTCAAGAACATCTCTATGTACTACACTATTAAATTTAGGCAGTAAGCAATCAAGAAACTGATATTCTATTCCTGATTCTACTATTGATTCAGTATTTCCACACAGTATTTTTTTGCCTTCTAACCTTGGTTTCCCCAAACTAGGGTTAGTAATTATTATCCTTCCTTTAGCAAAATGATTTCTGACAGATGGTGAGCTAGGCAGTATTGCAGAAGCACATGACAATAGTACCTTAGAACATCGCTTACCTAATATGTGGCAGTACAACCAAGGCAACCCAAGGCTGTGAAAGGTCAGTGATGTCTTCCTTCTCTGGTAAGTGGATTAAAGACAGTACATGATCCAACACCAGTACTTCTGCCTTTCCTCTTTGTCTTTTACTTGTTTGTTGCCTTGTATTAGAGCTAAAAATAAAACCAAACTTTTTAATAACCAACCACTGCGTATCAGAGATTTTTCCTTTTCCTCCCATGATATTGAAAAATTATGTTTGTTACTTCTAGCAAACAGAACTTAGACAACCCAAGGGATTTTTTTCTTTTTAATGTCCTCCACAGTACAAAATATCATCTAGTCACGCTGAGGACCACAAAACATGGCCCACATGAAATGTCAGGTCTTTATTTCAACTTCAAATAACATTCCTAGAAGGGAACGCACTAATTCTCAGTTGGACACCCTCACAACTAGGACATATAGCCTCTAGGAGCACCTAAGAGTCATCTCTGTAATTACTGTTAAAAAACAATGATCACACTGACAATAGACTAATGGATGACAGAAAACAACCAGTCAGGTAAAAGTTTAGGGACTTAAAAGGACTCACAAACTGAGCCTAAATCAACAAGCCCATCTGCAGGAAGAAAGGATTGACACCATACTGGAACATATGAACAAAAGTACTTCACACCCCACGGAGAGCAATCTTTACATTCCACCCAGTGCTTGCAAGACCACAGTTAGAAGGCTGCATAGTCTCCACCCTTCAAGAAATACAGAAGCTAACAAAAAGAAAGCATCAAGAATCATTAGAGGCTTAAGAAACAAAATTTACAAAATAAAACTCAAGGAATTAGGATTATTGGTCCAGAGAAAGAAGATTTCAGATGTTTCTGATGATCAAAGCCTTTTATCTGCAAAAGCTGGATGCAGAGAGTAAGAAATAATCTGTTCTTTATGTTCCCTGCAGATAAGAGAAGCAGCAATGGATTTAAACTGCAGTAAAGGAAGTTTAATTCATGCACTGAGGACTGGGAAGGAAAAAAAAACCAACAAACCAAACACCTGTGTAACCATGAAGACAGCAAAGTACTGGCACAGACTGCCAGGGGCAGCTTGGGAATCTCCAGAATTGAAGTATTTAATAACAATTTGGTCAAACATCTTTCAAGACTGGTTCAGGACTTGCTAATTCCATCCTAGATAGGAGACAGAGCATGCAACTCTTGAGATGTCTCCCAGCCCTAACTTCTACCGTTGACATTGCAGGAGCACAAAAAAGTCCCAAGCAGGACCAAGGTCCTCCCAGCTATGTACTCCATACCACTGAAAATCCAGAGACAACAACAGACAGCGAAAAAAAAGGGACGAAAAACAATTATTTTGACTCAAACTTCTGTTCCCTAAACCCAAATACCTCCACTCTATTAAATAAAAGCAGGAAAAACCCACAGAGTGGATTACTTTTCGGAAAGATAAAACCTTACCTAAAAGGCAATACAAGTCCCCACTCTGCAGGTGAAAGTTTTCAATTATCTGTGCTAGACTGATTAGAACAATCATTATCAGTAGATTAGCAACCGTCATTCTGTGCTTGACAGTGGTTACCCCCAAATCTTTCCAAAGAGTCTCCAGGGGTAAAGCAACTCTTCACTGCAACAAAGCTAGCTTTGTAACTAGAAGCAGTCAAGCTGTGCCAGCACAGTCCTGTATCTGGATTAATTACATGCCCTTTGGTACTCAGCTGTGGTCTTTGGTAAGACTACAGTACTGCTGCCAAGAAAGCTCCTGGACAAGAAGTATGCATACAGGGAAGAAAGATGGGGTATAGGCAGCAGGTTAGTAATGATGAGAACCTAAACTGCAGCACTCACTACA
The DNA here is from genome assembly GCF_000687285.1 of Phaethon lepturus. Classification (NCBI taxonomy): domain Eukaryota; kingdom Metazoa; phylum Chordata; class Aves; order Phaethontiformes; family Phaethontidae; genus Phaethon; species Phaethon lepturus. The sequence continues at coordinate 62,110 of NW_010540958.1, forward strand.
AAATTAATTGCTCAAGGATGTGGCGTGCATCTTGGTGTAATAAATCCCCATCACACACCTACCACAACGCTTGCTAGTCTTTTTATATCAGTTATAGCCTTTACAGAGCAGTAGCTCTTCTCAAATAATCTCAGAAAGAAAAATGGGATCCTACCATATCACCTGGTTTGCAAATCTGCCAGCAACACTGCCATTTACACAACTCCAGCAAATATTGGGGGGCAACTTTTACATAGCTCTGCACTGCCTTCAGGCTTGAAGCCATGCAGACACATCTAGTGTTTGTTAAACTTCAGAAGTCTCACCTGATGGATGATTCAGTGAAAACAAGAGGATACTTTTCAAATGCCATTGAACCAATAGTAGGAGGCTCTGCTTTGACCAGAATGAGTTTAGCCAGAATTGCCGTCGCCTCATCCTTTGTGATGGCATCTGTGCCAGAGAAGCAATGCTCAATGTACTCTAGAAAGCATGGAAGAAAATGCTGAAGGGACCAAAAAAAAAAGTCAAGGATTGGTAAGTCTCCTTAATCATGATCAAATCCACAAAAAACACACCATCAAATCTACAAAAAAGACACAACACCAGCCACAGAGGAATCCAAACACTCACAAACAAGCCAGCAAAGCACCAGACTTACCAGTCCTGGTGCCCCAAGTCACCAGCACACAGACATCCTCTTACCCCAGCAGGGACAGTGATTTGATGTAAAAACTCAGTTTGCCCCAAATCTAGTCTCATCAGGACATTCCAGATCCCTGACTTTACTTTCACCTCCCCCTCTCAGATCACCAGTTCCAGGCCTGATCTATCAGACATCCCTTATTCTTCATTTCCACTTACCTTTTCCAGAACCCCTTCATCCCATCCATAACAAGCCCACCCCTTCAATTCCCAACAGACAAACTTCTTTTGTGAGCACAGATACTTGTCACCTTCTCCAACCCTGAGCACCACTATCAAACTTCAATACAATGGTATAAGTAACCTCTTTCACTCTTACCAGATCATGCCAGAAGTTTAAATAAACATCATGTCAATAAATGAAAATGCTTCAGCATACAAGGCAGGTAAACATACTATGGATTTCCCAGTTGCTCCCTTTGGCAACAAAAATAATCAAAATGCAAAAAAGCTTCCACCTACCCTCTCAAATTGCTTCATTGTGAACATTGCTTCAGAGAAGTCCAAAAGAAAGCGCCGTTCAAATCCACTTGCAAATACCTGCAAGATGCAAATGAAAGGTTGACAGGAACGCATTAACAAAAGACATTTCATAGTCAATTCTCCATTACCCATGGGACATTTTTTCTGGTTTATGAATCAACCATGCTTTGAACTCGGAGACACCTAGCCTGGCTGTCTGTTCACGGCTAGCAGGGCTTGTTAGTTCAGCCACACACAGCAATCCTGTGACAGTCCTTTTTATCAAACCCTGCTGACACAATCCTTTTGAACAAACACTGCTGGATCCAAGCTGGCTCTGTGCAAAGACGGCTTCGATATCTCTTTAGTGTGATGTGGAAAATGTAAACTGAAAGTTCTAGGACTGCAGCATAGACACACCAACTGTTGGTGTAAGGAAAAAGCTTAGACACAAAAGATCTTTCAACTCAGCATTCTTCTGTGTAGCAGGCTGCAGAAAGTTTACCACTTCATGGGCAGGGCCAACCTCTCTGCTTCTGAAGGACCCCAGATAGAAACAGTCCTTTGAGATACCCAGGATCAATGCTCCTCAACACTGTGATGTGCAACATAGAAATACACACCCAGATCTCCCTTTCCCAGACCCTTCAGAAGACAACAACAGCTTTTAGCCTCGTCCAGTTTAACAGGAGCCCACACAAAAATCCTCACATGTTAGAAGGACCATGCCTCCTGGGCAAAACTGGAATCATGCCACAGGCAGAACCAATCTTACTTAAACAAAGTCAACACTAAAGACCAGCTGAAATTTGATCTTTTTTAAACAACTGCAAGAGCCTTGTTCTCCCATTGTAAATCACATGACATCTTTTCTTTCAAATATTTTTTTACATATACAGTACAACTATGGTCCACACTGTAAATTGCAAAATTATAATGTACTGTAACAGCAAAACTGAAGAATCAGATTCCATAGTAGCATCTCTTATTAATCTTTGCAACACTGCATTTGATAGGAAAGTATGGAGCTAATCCTGTCAATGCTTCAGGAGCAATGGTAGTACTGAAATATGCCTACCCCCATACTTTCTACATCAAACTGCACTTGCTTGACCCTTGTTCACAAGGCTAAGACATGCTCACTACATGCTTGGCAACTCAGTGAAAAATATACTATTTTCGTTAAGTCCAACCCACTGACCTGCTTTATAATCTAAGGCAGAACATGTCCCTTCTCTGTTCTCCCTCCTTTCTCTACAGAGGCTGTAGGTGTTTGAATCAGAGACTGGTTTTCATTGCAAAGATGTCTGCCACAGTGACACTGCAACACTAACAGTCTGTGTAAGACTGACAAGGAGTCCCATGACCTCAGCAGATGTTATTTAAGGCATTGGGCAGCTTCCCCCTTATCTGTGCAAGAAGGCTAAAGGGAACCTTATAGTATATTCCTCAACCTGAAGTGGAATGTCCTGAAATCAGCCTGCTCTAGGAAACTTGAACTCTGGGATCTCTCCTGTAAGCAGCAGTCCTTGTTACCTTCTCAATAGCTTCCCTGGTCAAAGAATCAGGCAAGAAAACATTCTCGGCCAACAGGAACGCAGAAATGGTGTTCAGCAGGGTCTTGCAGCAAGATGATGAGAGATCTGGTGTTTGTAACATTTTTATTAAAGTCTGAAATGAAAGAGAGAGAACTGATATTCATCTATGAAGATGATTGCCTAGTCTGAATGGCCTGGACAGTCCCTAGATCAAAAGGGCATGATGTTCTCAGCTTCAACCCACAGAAACAAATCCTAATCGTCCTGTTGAAGTTTCAGGGCACTAAGCCTACATTTGAACCCAATGGAGTCAAATGTATGTGAAGCTGGTAGAACTGCTCTACCACTGATATGGAAGTCTAGGTCTCCTCCACAGAGGCAGGAACTTGTCTCTAGAAGCAGCAGCCCGCTTTTCCCCTTGCTCACTTAAAGGAGGACTACCTCAGCATTACGGTACAGAGGTAAATACTCATGGGATTGGAGAGGTAGCAATACTCAAAATAAATGTCTCTGTTCACCCAACTCAAATCCTAAGCCAAATGACGCATCAGAAATCTATACAAGTGCTTCAGCTGACCACACCTCTTCAATATTCAGTTGATACTTCTCTGGAACATCAGCCACAATGATGGTCTGACCTACCTGACAGACATCTTCAGGCAGTGAGATTTTGGATCCATTTGCATGTTCTGCTAGGATCAGATAAGCTTGTAGAATCCTTTCCATCTGCTCTGAAGCCATACAGCAGTTGGCCTTAGTTATTTTCCTCTGCAAGTCTAAGAGTGACTCCTGTTCAAATAAAAAAGGAAAGCAAAAGGTTTCAGAGAAATGATCAGACCCGTTTCACTTACTGCTATTTGAAAGGCATTCTAAAGAATCATCTCATCTGCCCAAAAAACTATTGTTGACCCTCTCATTCATGTTCAACAAACTAAACCCTGGAAAAACACTATACGATTTCCATTACGTAAAAACACACATCCCAGATTCCTTGGACAGAAATACAAATACCTCCGAAGATCAGGGTCTCCTGAAAGGCCAACACATGACATACAATATAGGAAAGAGGAAGAGAAAGAAATACTTGTCCCCAGAGGCACTATGGTATAGGAGCACCCAGCTTTCACCAGAATTATCAGAACTTAAGTACTTTTACACTTTCTGTATCATTATGCTAATGTAGATGCTGAGAGGTTACTCATATCATTTACATTATACAGACAATGGAGCTGCTCTGGATCACTCCCATTAGTGTCCCTTTCTGTCCAGAGGATATAAACTCCCATCCTTGATCCTGTAAACTGAACTCAATTTAGAGAGCTATCATAGACTATGTGAGTATTTCCCTCTGAGAAAGATAACCCATGCACCCACCAGTTCCCAGGGTGAAAATAGCAAAGCTTATTAAAAACAAAGGGAATTATATGACCAATTGCCAAGATTTCATCACAACTGCAGATGCTGAGTGACTGAGATCCCAGGGATACAAAATACCCAGTGGCAAACAATTCTGTAGCTAATGACAGTAGTTATTGCCTGACTATCATACAGGATGAACAGGGTGGGATTTTCTGGGAAACTATGGTCACAGGGAGGGAGTTCCAAGAAGGAACAAACAGGATTACTTACCTATGCTGGAAGGACTACCCTAAAGTAAACCGATGGCACTCAACTGTGCTCCCTCAAACCTCAGAGTGTGACCCCAAGCAGCAACACAGGAACACCCAGACTGAAAATACTCTGCGATTTTCAGTACTTGGCTCCAAGGCTTAAACTTGTATCTCCAGCTTCAGCCCAGGTCTTTGCTGTAAAAAGAGGCTGCAGGGCAAAAAGCTTCCCCTTTACTGTCACAAAGTGGTTTTGGAACCACTAATATACCTAGTTCGGCAATATAAAACAAGCCCCAGCATTCTACCCCAGCAAGGGGTCTGCGATGTCTGTAAAGGCAGATCCTACAAACTCTCCTTGCCCAGCCATGGGACTGAGCTCCAAGTCTCACACACAGCAGTTCCTTTCTCACTCACAGCACAGCACAGCTGCCAGGGCCACTCTGAGCTTAGAAAAGAAGGATGGGGTTTTTCCCTTGCATGTGACACTGTATTTAACGTTTCCAAAGCAGAAAAAAAACCACAGTTCTTGTCCAATAAAACACAAATACTTATCAAGAGAAGTGCATAGGGTTTGGGTTTTTTTCAGTCTCTCATGAATAAAAAAAATATTTAAAAAACTCAGTGTACCTCCAGGCACTTGAAGACAATGTCAAAATGCTCCTTATGAATATGCACTACAGCTGATCTGATCATCTGCTCAAAGGCTTCTCCTACAGTTACCCACGGTAGTTCAATTTCTTCTTCAGTAACAGGCCCCATTTTTAACAGAATTAACTTCATAGCCTGCACAGGAAAAGAGCACATCATGTCCTTATACAATCTAGCAATCCTAAAATTAGTTAGTGCAATGCACTGTTAAAATATTCCAGTGATCTCAATTCTTTCTAGAATGACTACAGGGGGGGGAAAAAAAAGGCCATCACTTAAAATCTGGAATATCAGCAAGCAGTACTATTTCCATATATAGGAATACTCCATAGGAATTACTAAAAACAACCTTCCTATCTCAAAGAATACTCTTAGAAGGTGGCTTTCAGATCCTAGCAAGTAATGAACAACATACTTATGACCAAGATTCCACTGAGGTGAAGATGACAACACTCAATGGTTTCACTGAGCACTGCCTAAGGCTCCATTACAGAAACATTTAAATTGGCAACCTTTTCTTGTCTTTACCGTCTCTGTGCAAGAATGGAACATGTGTCGAACACCCTTGCACATCTCAAAAAGTAGCTGTCCTACACCTTCCACCTTCTCAGGGTGCTCCCCCAGGTCACAGAGCATTAAATTGAAGATTGCATTTTTATCAGAAACCTACAAAAAATAAGGAGAAAAAAAAGTTATCTTCTATTCAGAGCTGCCAGAGGGACTGAGGCAATTAAATGGCTCCATAGCATCACATTACTTTCCTAGTCCTGCCTTCCCATAACCATTCAAATTCATTATTTCTGCAACCACACAAGGAAACTGAACAGAGAAAAATGATCAGCTATTCAGTCACTACAGCCCCCCTGCCCCAAGATGTACACAGGTCTGCTCAGGTCACTGCAGCCAAAATATGTGGTTTTGATTATTCTTATGATTTTAGAGTTAAACATGTGCAAAAATGCACCACTAAACTGGTCCCAACTGAAACACAAAGGTCACTGCACTGGTGTGGAAAGAGATGTGTTATCAGCTGAACACAGAATCCAGTCATCCAAAACTATAACCACACTTGGGAATACTGCAAGGACTTCTGGCCCAAGATTTTAAAACTCTCCATTTCTGAGGACTTCACCTGAAGTTCAGCAATTTCTGAAAACCACCAAACAAATGTGCTTTATTAAGGTTTACCAATGTAGGACAAAAATGAGTATACTCAAAGTTGCTAGCCAGTCTCAGGAATCCTGGCTTTTGTGTATTTTGAAAATACATAAAATAAAAATCAACAACTACCACTCTCATTCCTTACTCCATGAAAGGTTGCTGTCTGATCTTGCCTGATCTTCCTGGGAACGTTATGTACTGTGATTTTCAGGACTGCAAAAAGGTTGTCACAAGAATTTCAGCTCTACAAAGGCCTTAAAGCATTAGTGAAAAAGCCAGTGACCAAATGTGCATTTACAAAGGCTTCTCTTTGCCACTGCTGATATGAAGTGCACGACATTCTCAGTAAAATACTCATTAAAAATGACAACTCAGGACATGCTGAATGCCAGTTCAGGCCTTGCTAACCCTTCTTTGGAGAAAAGCTAATACTGCACATTGAATCCAAGAGCCACCACAGAATAGAGATAGCGTCAAAGTACGAACACCTCACTTACCTTTCTCATTAGAAAGACAAAACTTTCAGCAGCAAAGTTTCTGATGTGAAGTTTGTGGTGAGCCAGCAGGGTGCTGTACATGCTACAAAGACACAAAATAATCCACTGTCTTAAAGGCAATGCAAGAATTGCCACTAATTGGTTTTAAAACTTACATTTTCAGTTTACATTGCCACCTTTTAGAAACTCAAAGTATGTGTCCTCCTAGAGAGGGCAAATACCTTCCTCAACTCGATTCCTTCCCTCTCCCTGGATAAAGGACAGAGTTTTGCAAAAAAGATCAAATGACAGTGCCAGGCAAATTAAGCTGCACTCAGAAATACCTCTAAAATCTCTGTATCCACACAGATTCAACTACAGCATCAAGATTTTCAACATATATACTCAGCAGCAGTAAATGAAACCAAAGTTGATTTGACAAGCCAGATTTGTGTTTGTGCCAAAAGGGTCTCCTGTGCACTTAAAAGTTTCTAAAGATACAATTTACAGGGGTGATAAATATTTGCAGTTCTCTGGTAAGTATCAGTAACAGTTACAGGTGGCTCAGCACGTGTTCAGTGCAGAGTGACTGGTGCCTCAGATTCACAGCCAAGCAGATGTTTTTTCAATATGCCCGACAGGTGTTGCTGGGTTGGGGAGGAAATCTGTAACCCCTCTTTTGCTCCATCTGTTTCACATTGAAAATAGGAGGAAGCAACATGGACCCACTGGCTATGACAAAAAGAAGAGATGTGCTACCACAGCAATGTAAGACTGAACAAGCAGTCATACTGCATCAGGCCATAGGTCCATCCAGCCCGATATTCAGTCTACAGCAGCAGCCAGAAGCAGATGCCTGGGAAAGGTTTAAAAACAGGGCATGCACATACAACATCAGCCTTCAACCACCTGCAGCTCAGGGACTCCCCAAGCCAGAGGTGGCTCCTATGCATTTGGTAACTTGTTACAACTTGGCTGGTTTCCCTTTGAACCTATGTGAACCTTCCACATCCACAGCATTCCGTGGCAAGGAGTTTCAAAGCATACAAAACTGTGCATACCTTATCTGCTCTCTCACTAAACAGACTGGAAGGAAGAAGGGAAAAACATAAAGGGGAAAGTGAACGATGGAAGGACTCAAAGGAATCCATTCAATATTGTTAGTCTAGGTGTCTGCAATTGGGAAAGACAGAAATGATAAAACTATGGTTGAAGTACTTGACAGATACTCAAGACCTGTGTTGAATTTAGACTTGGACACAAGTTTCCAAGATTACTCTGACAATCCAGTGTCTTTCTGAGCTTTGTTTACCCAGCTGAGGTGGATGCTTCCTCTCCTATCCACACAGAAGAAAAGAGGATCAAAGGCCCAAACATGCAGCCCAACTCGCATCCCTCCTCCAATACAGTGGCCCATGAAAGTCAGTAGGATCTCAAAGGAGCTGTGTATGATTAACATCTCTCAGAAAGCATGGAAAGCATGCTAACAAGTATACTGAGGCATTAAGCCCTGTATTTGTGTGGCATTTACATATCTATAGCATCTAATAACCGCTGGTCAAGGCAGACATTAAACATGGCTTTTACCTGTATATGTTGTGTATGTCCTTCACCATCAACCTCCACAAGTATTTGTAGAGATAGGAAAGAGAGGTAAAAGCCCATTCCAGCAGCTCTGTGTCCTGTGTGTCCAGTAACTTGGTGATGGCCAGGAAAAAGTCATGAAAGTGAGGATAGAAATCAGCCTGAAGATCTCGAGCCAGCTGCACCACTAGACTGTGTTTCAGAAAATACACAAGTGTTAGTGCATTTCAAAAACAAACCAATAAAAACCTAGTCAAACATTGTATAATCCAGCATACTCTCTTTGGAAGGAAAGAGAGCATCACCTTTACTTCTCACTTTTATTTACATATTGCCTATTAGGCAGCTGTGGATGGCAAGAATCTTAAGATTTTTAAAAAGGTCAAGCAAATAACAGTAAACAAGGAGACATAAATGATTAACATAAAACAAAGCACATTAATATTCTGTCTGATACTCAGTAAGCACTCAGGCTGATTTGCTTGCCTTGTCATAGTTTTGGGTTTTTTTGGTTTTTTGGGTTTTTTTAAGACTTAGAACCATAAAGCTCTATCAGGGAAATATGACCTCTTTGGGCATCCCATTGTTATATTTTTCTCAGGTACCATAAAGAAAAAGAACACTCACAACAGGATTCATGCTGACTTGTAATACTGTTCTGACTACATTTTGTCACCATATACTCACTCTAATAGCGGTTGATAAGCAAGACTGCCTTCAACTTGCAAATGTGTCTTCAAGCTCTGCACAATGGCACTTTGGTAATAGACCAGCTGGTTGAAGGACTGGCATTTGTTGGCCACTTCATTGTAGAATTGCACTGTTCAAAGCACAAAAGAGAAACCCTGAAAACTAGCCCAGTTCCTGGTAAACATGTAGGATGTTAAAGAATAATAGCTCTCCAGAGCCCAATCAAAAAAAAGCCAATAGAAAATCTGCCATTGGGTTCTGGATGCAGAAGAAATGTATTTTAACAGTTTAAGGAAAGCAGGAAACATGAATAAAAATGACATACCAAAATGCTGAGTGAGGTTCAGTTCCCTCCATTTCCGTAGTCCTTCAAAAAAGTAGGTTTCAACCTCCTGTCAAAACAAAGATAAAATAATAGCTACCACCCTAATGAATGTAGCCTGCAAAGATGAGAGGTTCAAATGAAGAAAACTATCAAGCATCTTCAATATTTGAAGAATATTTCAAGAAATCTTGAGGACTTCATTTCCAAAGGTGCCATGGAATTTCCCTGAAAAGAAAGACTTTTCTTTCTATATTCAAAACACATTTGAAAATATTTTCTGGTGATAGGACTTGTTTACGTAATTGCTTTTTAGACCTCTGACTGGCCTTGGTAATCTAAGATGCCCACCCAGCAAAAATGCTCTGGGAGTTCTTTTGGCATCCTCACAGCTATTGAGTGGGAAGTTCAGAAGAATAAGCCAGCAGGCCAGGAGGTAATAACATGCAAAGCACTACGTTCACAATGATGATCTATAGGACACATACAGATGACCCTTCTTTATGACCTATAAAGACACATGCACACGCTTTGCGTACATGCTGCAAGTATTGCAACTACTCAGAACCTGTAAGTCTTTGCAGGTCCAGCCCTAGGACTGCTGACTGCCACAGCAGCAACTTCCATGCTCAGAAACACCCACAGGCCCACCAGCCACACAGAAGCCATCAGGGTGACGCTGTCAAAGAGTCTCTATAGCAATACTGTGAAGCAGGTTAATAAGTAAAGGAGAACCAAGCACGAAATGAGGCTCTACTGGGAAAGGCAACTTTTCTAGGAGCTTGTTTCCAATTTACCCCTGAATAAATTTTGTGAGTCTTTCATGGAGCAGATCTACTTGCGATGTGATTTCAGAAAATGACCACAATTGCTGTCCTCACCTCAGCGTAGCTTCCAGTTCTGTCAATCCGATGAATAATATCAATATTAACATTGCTTAAGCGCTCCGAAAAGGTAAGAAACTGTAAAACAAAAGGACGTACATGTTTCTTGCTCTGAGAGCAGCCCTTCCAAGTCCCTCTTAATAGCATGCACACTGCAAACAGAAACCCCACTTCTACAGACGGGCTGGCAGGTAAGTGCCTGTCAGGCTGTAAACAGTCCGACCAGAATTTTAAGGCAAAAAAAATACATAAAAGGCTCATGAGTAGGACCGGCCCTCTCCTGCCTCGCTCTCCACCGGCAAGGCTCGCACCCCACGTCTCCACAACACGGTGAAAAAGATGCTGAGAAATCTACCCGGATTTCAACAGACTGGACGGCTCTTGCCTCTCCTGAAACAACGCCTAAGTTCATACCCCCCAGTAGATATTTTTTTATTAAATT